>NW_017670332.1:880235-891988 GCF_001879085.1 Nicotiana attenuata
CGCTCGGGTGCTTCTTGATTGGCCTTTTTTCCACATTATTGACTCCAAACCACTCCATAGTTCTTCCTAACTTGGATTATCCCTGCGAAGCCAAAAGAACACCAATTAAAGCATTTTGTTATCATTTAGCCTTTCAAACAACAATAAAGCATGGTACATTTAGGGTGTAAATATCGTCTATATAGCCTATTATCAGGTAAATTAATAAAAATATAGGAAAATTATGGAAAAATACCAATTGCTATTAATGCTTGATTTTGAAGGTATATATGCAATTTTAAAATATTTTGGGGAAAAATTGGGTATCAACAGCTGCCCCTCTTTGCCCGAAAAGGATGAAAGAGTTGTCGGGTAAAGATATGATGGCCAATTTTGATCGAGCGAAACGATTTGAGAGTTTTAGGCCGCACCTAGCTTCTGAGCTGCCTACATATCCCTGGTTTTACAGGAATCAGTCCATATGTAGTTACGGATTCATCGACGAAGTATACCGATGAAGTCATTTCAAGAACGGACGCAACATCTAGGGCTGGGTGAGTGAACGACTTACGGGAATGGTTAGGTTTGATATGGCTGGGAGAACTAGAACGGGATCGCTCCTGCTAGGATAGCCGTTGCTCGTCGGGTTACCTGCAAATAAGAATACCGCAAGTGTATATTATGCATAAATTTAAACATGATGCAGGTTCCCGTTGGACTATGAAAGTTGTCTTCGGACGGTTAGGGATGAAGTCCTCAGACCATGATGTTGCAGGCCATGAATTATTTGATAAGAGATTCACAGGCCATGAAATGATGTTCTTGGGCCATGAGGATGGTGCCTCTGAACTATGATGCCTTTGAATAATGATATGCAAAATTGAGAGAGATCCTCAGGCCATGACATGATGTCTTCCAGCTATGAGGATGATGCCGTTAGACTATGATGCCTTTGGACAAGTTGGCGATATTTCAGCCCATGAAATGTGGTAATATGATGTTAACAAGACAGGGCTTAGTCTTGTGAAATGGAGGGCAGAGCTTAGCCCTATCGAAAAATAAATAAGTAGTACTAGAAATAGAGCAATATTTGGGCGAAAAGGGACAGTGCTTAGTCCCATGCGAATGTGGAGGCAGGGACTAGCCTCATGCACATGTGGAGGTAGAGATTAGCCTCATGCAAATAGGGCGGCAGGGATTAGCCTCATGCAAATAGGGAGGCAAGGATTAGCCTCATGCAGATATGGTGGCAAGGATTAGCCTCATGCAAATAGGGAGGCAGGGATTAGCCTCATGCAGATATGGAGGCAAGGATTAGCCTCATGCAAATAGGGAGGCAGGGATTAGCCTCATGCAGATATGGAGGCAAGGATTAGCCTCGTGCAGATATGAAGGCAAGGATTAGCCTCCTGCAAGTATGGAGGCAGGGCTTAGCCTCATGCAAATGGGGAGACAGGGATTAGCCTCATGCAGATATGGAGGCAGGGATCAGCCTCATGCAGATAGCAGGGATTAGCCTCATGCAAATAGGGAGGCAGGAATTAGCCTCATACAGATATGGAGGCAGGGATTAGCCTCATGCAGATATGGAGGCAGGGATTGGCCTCATGCAGATATGGAGGCAGGGATTAGGCTCATGCAAGTATGGAGGCAAGGATTAGCCTCATGTAAATAGTGAGTAGCAAATAAGAGTAGCATATGTCTTAGCTGGAGATATATTCAGTGTCCGATGGCCTGATTGATACTAATCGTGCTACGTGCATATATCTGCGGATGTTNATATATATTTGCAGACGCTATTGCTACATCAGATGTGCGTGCGCTCAAATAAAAATTGTAAGTTCGTAAGGGGAAGTTGGTTCATGCTTCTATCCGCTGGTCTTGCTTTGCTCCGTTCTGGAGGCCTTTTCGAGTTTCCCTGGATAACACCTGACTGTTACGAAAATAGAGTTTTCGAAAATATGCAATTATTGCAAAATAGAGTTATTTAGAAACATATTGAAATATCAAGTAATTTAGATGAACTAGTGACTGTAACACATCTCAAAGGCATTGCAGCTCCCTTATATTGGAATTTTAAGGGTCCCCCTCAAAATTTTGCCCCAATTTGGTAGTTGATCTTTTGACCGCTTGCAGATAATAGGCCTTGTTGAACCTTCTTCGGAATTTTGAGAATCCTTCTCAAAATTCTGCCCCAGTTTCTTAGCTGATTTCTGACCGTCTGACACATGTTGGCGTCGGCTGGACTTGCTCCAGAATTTTGAGGGTCCTCCTCAAAATTCTGCCCCAGTTTCTGATCCTGGGAAAAATGGAAATTTTATTATGATATGACCGAACCCATAAGGCTGCCTACGTATCCCTCTTAAACGGGAATTCAATTATATCAGATGAGGAAATGTAAATAATCTAAGCATAGTATCTCTTGACTGCGTTTGAATTGATTGGTTTCGGCCAGATTTCTCCATCCATTTCTGCAAGTATGAGTGCTCCTCCTGTCAGCACCCTGTGAACCATGTACGGACCTTGCCAGTTGGGAGAGAATTTCCCTTTGTCTTCATCTTGATGTGGGAAGATCTTCTTCAGCACTACCTGTCCCGGTGCGAACTGTCTTGGTTCGACCCTTTTATTGAGAGCTCTGGACATTCTGTTCTGATAAAGTTGACCGTGACATACTGCGTTCATCCTTTTTCCATCAATAAGGGCTAACTGTTCGTAGCGACTCCTAATCCATTTTGCATCGCTGAGTTCAGCTTCCTGTATGATTCTTAAAGAAGGAATCTCTACCTCGGCTGGGATGACAGCTTCGGTAGCGTACACTAGCATGTAGAGAGTTGCCCCAGTTGATGTGCGAATTGTAGTGCGGTATCTCAATAAAGCGAAAAGTAGCTTATCATGCCATTGTTTGTGGTTTCCTACCATCTTTCTTAGTATCTTCTTGATGTTTTTGTTGGCAGCTTCCACGGCTCCATTCATCTGAGGTCTGTAGGCTATGGAATTCTTGTGCTTGATTTTGAAAGTTTCACACATAGCTTTCATCAGGTCACTGTTGAGGTTGGCGGCATTATCAATAACAATAGAATTAGGACCTCTGAATCGGCAAACGATACGGTCTTTGACAAAGTCTGCGACGACTTTCTTGGTTACAGCTTTGTAAGACGCGACCTCTACCCATTTTGTGAAGTAATCAATGGCTACTAGAATAAACCTGTGTCCGTTTGAAGTAGTGGGCTCAATCGGACCAATAACATCCATTCCCCAAGCGGCAAACGGCCAGGGTGAGCTTGTTGCATTAAGCTCATATGGCGGTACTTTTATCATATCGGCGTGCACTATACATTGGTAGTATTTGCGGACATACTGGACACACTCGGTCTCCATGGTCATCCAAAAGTAACCGGCCCTGAGTATCTTCTTAGCCAAGACGAAACCATTCATGTGCGGTCCATAGGTCCTAGCATGTACCCCCTCGAGTAGCTTAGAAGATTCTTTTGCGTCGACACATCTTAGCAATCCTAAATCAGGAGTTCTCCTGTACAAATTTCCTCCGCTGTGGAAGAAGTGATTGGATAATCTTCGAAGTGTGCGCTTCTGAGTGTGATTTGCATGCTCTGGATATTCTCCCTTTGACAAATACTCCTTGATGTCGTGGAACCAAGGCTTTCCATGTGTTTCTTCTTCAACATGAGCGCAATATGCCGGTTGATTATGGATCCCTACAGGAATGGGATCAATATGATTCTTGTCCGGATACTGTATCATAGATGACAAGGTGACCAATACGTCGGCAAACTCATTCTGAATTTTGGGTACATGCCGAAACTCTATCTTGGTGAACCTCTTTCTCAGTTCCTGCACCTGGTGCAAATATGTTAATATCTTGGAATTTTTGGTGACCCACTCTCCTTGTACCTGGTGCACAAGCAAATCTGAATCACCGATCACTAGCAGCTCCTGAATGTTCATGTCGATTGCCATGTTGAGTCCTAGTATGCATACTTCATACTCTGCCATGTTGTTAGTGCATGGAAATCTGAGTTTAGTAGATACCAGATAATGTTGACCTGTTTCTGATACCAAAACCGCCCCAATGCCCACTCCTTTGAAATTTGCGGCTCCGTCGAAAAAATCCTCCAACCATCATATGCTTTAGTAATATCTTCTCCCACAAATGACACCTCTTCATTAGGAAAATACGTTTTCAAGGGTTCGTATTCTCCTCCCACCGAATTCTCAGCAAGATGATCCTCCAATGCTTGTCCTTTGACCGCCTTTTGAGCTACGTAGACGATATCGAACTCACTCAACAGTATCTGCCATTTGGCCAATTTTTCGATCGGCATGGGATTCTGAAATATATATTTCAAAGGGTCCATCCTGGATATGAGGTATGTAGTGTAGGCACAGAAGTAATGCCTAAACTTCTTGGCCATCCAGGTTAAAGCACAGCAAGTACGTTCCAGCAAAGAGTACCGTGCTTCGTAAGGTGTGAACTTCTTACTCAAGTACGTTCCAGAAAAATCTGTAAAATATTGAAATTTTGACTTATAATGCATTTAAGTTCACTTCGGTCAATATTTTTGGTAAACGGACCCGGACCCGTGATTTGACCGTCCCGGAGGGTCCGTAGGAAAATATGGGACTTGGGTGTATGCCTGGAATCAAATTAGCAAAGAGGATCCCAGACTCCCGCTACTCGCACCCCGGAGCAGGTAGCTCCCCAGTTTCAGACTCCAGCAGCTCAGCCAGTTGGGGCAGTTCAGCCGGGTGTGGTAGCTCAGACCGGCAATGGTGCAGCTATGTTTGCCGATGCTTTGTGGAGATTGGACAGGTTCACCAAGCTCTTCACTACTACATTCAGCGGTACATCTACTGAGGATCCCCAGGATTATCTAGACAGCTGTCACGAGGTTCTTCGGAACATGGGGATAGTTGAGACCAACGGCGTCGATTTTGCCACATTTCGCTTGTCTGGATCCGCCAAGACTTGGTGGAGGGATTATTGCTTAGCTAGACCAGCAGGATTGCCAGACTTGACCTGGGAGTTGTTCACACAGCTATTTCTGGAGAAGTTTCTCCCTATCACGCAGCGAGAGGCCTATCGGAGGCAGTTCGAGCGCCTCCAGCAGGGATCCGTGACTGTCACCCAGTACGAGACCAGATTTATTAATTTGGCTCGCCATGCTCTTATCATACTTCCCACTGAGAGGGAGAGAGTGAGACGGTTCATTGATGGAGTCATTCAGCCGATTCGTCTTCAGATGCCTAGAGAGGCTGGGAGTGAGATATCTTTCCAGGAGGCGGTCAATGTAGCCCGGAGAGTTGAGATGGTTTTATCATAGGGGGTGGTCACAGGGCAGACAAGAGACCCCGTCAGTGAGGCAGATTCAGTGGTGCCTCGTCTGGAGGCAGGGATTCGTATGATAGAGGCCATCCTCCTAGGCCTTTTCAGTCAACACTCCAGGTTTCACGGTGCTTCAGGTGGCCGTGGTCCTCAGATGCAGTATTCTGATCAGCAGTCCTATATTGCACCACCAGCTCCTATCAGTGCACCACCGCTTCAGAGTTTCTAGGGTCGTTAGCCCCAGCAGCCGAGGGCTTGTTTTACTTGTGGCGCCACGAGGCACATTGCTAGGTATTGCCCTCGAGCTTCGAGCAGTTCTCCGCATCAGGGTTCCCGTGCTATGGTTCAGGCACCAGGTGTTCCACAGGCCGCCCAGCCAGCTAGAGGTTGGGGTAGAGGTACTAGAGGTGGAGGTAGAGGTGCTAGAGGTGGAGCTCAGACCGCTAGAGGTGGAGGCCAGCCAGCTGCAGGCTGTCCCAAAGAGGTAGATCAGAGTGGTGGGGCCCAACCCCGATGTTACGCTCTTCCAGCCAGACTTGAGGCTGAGGCTTCCGATGCAGTTATCACAGGTACTGTTCTGGTTTGTGATAGCGATGCTTCAGTGTTATTTGATGCAGGGTCTACGTACTCATATGTTTCATCTTACTTTGCACCGTATCTGGTCATGCCTAGTGACTCGTTGAGTGCTCCTGTTTATGTGACTACACCGGTGGGTGATTCTATTGTGGTAGATCGAGTCCATCGTTCTTGTATTGTGGTGATTGGGGGTCTTGAGACTCGTGTAGATTTGTTGCTTATGTACATGGTTGATTTCGATGTTATATTGGGGATGGACTGGTTATCACCTTACCACGCTATCTTGGACTGTCATGCCAAGCCCGTGACCTTAGCCTTACCGGGTTTGCCTCGTTTAGAGTGGAGAGGGACTCCTGGTCATTCTACCCGTAGTGTCATTTGTTATGTGAAGGCTCGACCATACGTCGAGCCTTCACATAAGAAATGACACTACGGGTAGAATGACCAGGAGTCCCTCTACACTCTAAACGAGGCAAACCCGGTAAGGCTAAGGTCACAGTCTTGGCATGACAGTCCAAGATAGCGCGGTAAGGTGATAACCAGTCCGGTCCCCAATATAACATCGAAATCAACCATGTCCAGAAGCAACAAATCTACACGAGTCTCAAGACCCACAATCACCACAATACAAGAACGATGGACTCGACCTACCATAATAGAATCACCCACCGGTGTAGACACATAAACAGGAGCACTCAAAGAATCACTAGGCCTGACTAGATACGGTGCAAAGTAAGATGACACATATGAGTACGTAGACCGTGGATCAAATAACACTGAAGCATCTCTATCACAAACCAGAACTGTACCTGTGATAACTGCATCGGAAGCCTCAGCCTCAGGTCTGGCTGGAAGAGCATAACATCGGGGCTGGGCCCCACCACTCTGATCTACCTCTCTAGGACGGCCTGCAACTGGCTGGCCTCCACCTCTAGCGGTCTGAGCTCCACCTCTAGCACCTCTACCTCCACCTCTAGCACCTCTAGCTAGCTGGGCGGCCTGTGAAACACCTGGTGCCTGAACCATAGCACGGGAACCCTAATGCGAAGAACTACTTGAAGCTCGAGGGCAATACCTAGCAATGTGCCTCGTGTCGCCACAAGTAAATAAGCCCTCGGCTACTGGGGCTGACGACCCTAGAAACTCTGAAGCGGTGGTGCACTGATTGGAGCTGGTGGTGCACTGTAGGAGTGCTGATCAGAATACTGCATCTGAGGACCTCGGCCACCTGAAGCACCGTGAGAAACCTGGAGTGCTGACTGAAAAGGCCTAGGAGGATGGCCTCTATCATATGAATCCCTGCCTCCAGACGAGGCACCACTGAATCTGCCTGACTGGCGGGGTCTCTTGTCTGCCCTGTGACCACCCCCCTATGATAAAAACATCTCAACTCTCCGGGCTACATTGGCCGCCTCCTGGAAGGATATCTCACTCCCAGCCTCTCTAGCCATTTGAAGACGAATTGGCTGAATGGGTCCATCAATGAACCGTCTCACTCTCTCCCTCTCAGTGGGAAGTATGATAAGAGCATGGCGAGCCAAATTAATAAATCTGGTCTCGTACTAGGTGACAGTCATGGATCCCTGCTGGAGGTGCTCGAATTTCCTCCGATAGGCCTCTCGCTGTGTGATAGGGAGAAACTTCTCCGAAAATAGCTATGTGAACTGCTCCCAAGTCAAGGCTGGTGATCCTGCTGGTCTAGCTAAGAAATAATCCCTCCACAAAGTCTTGGCGGATCTAGACAAGGGAAATGTGGCAAAATCGACCCCGTTGGTCTCAACTATCCCCATGTTCCGAAAAACCTCGTGACAGGTGTCTAGATAATCCTGGGGATCCTCAGTAGATACACCGCTGAAAGTAGTAGTGAAAAGATTGGTGAACATGTCCAATCTCCACAAAGCATCGGCAGACATAGCTGCACCATCGCCGGTCTGAGCTACCACACCCGGCCGAACTTCCCCAACTGGCTGAGTTGCTGGAGTCTGAAACTGGAGAGCTACCTGCTCTGGGGTGCAAGTAGTAGGAGTCTGGCTCCTCCTCCAGCCTGAGAGACGGCTGGTGCTTACAGGAAGTAAACCTGCCTGGTGACACTCTCCATAAGGCCCACTAGACGGACCAGAGCATCCTGAAGAATTTGGGGTGCAATAAACCCCTCTATGACCTGAGCCGGGCCACCGGGAACTGCTGGGGCTGGAACCTCGTCGTCAAAGTCAACTTGAGGCTCCGATACGGGTGCTTGCTGCCCTGGGCTGAGCTTGCCCCTGCCTCAGCCTCTAGCACGGCCTCGCCCTCGCCCTCTGCCCCTTGTGGGAGCTGCTGTTGGGGGCTCGGGCTGCTAATCGGTAGATGAGGAAGCGCGTGTTCTCGCCATCTGCGAAAGAACAGAGTAGAAATTCAATTAGTATTGAGAAACCAAACCGCACGACAAGAAAGAATAAATGTGAAGTTTTTCCTTAACTCTGTAGCCTCTGGGAGATAATACAGACATCTCCATACCGATCCCTCAAACTCTACTGAGCTTGTCCGTGAATTTGTGAAACCTATGTGGATGGTCTTCGAGAGTTGATTTTAGAGGAGGCCCATAGCTCCTGGTACTCTATTTATCACGGCGCCGCAAAAATGTATCAGGAATTTGCGGCAGTATTATATGTGGTGCAGAATGAAGAAGTATATCCTTGGATATGTGGCTCGGTGTTTGAAATTGTCAGCAGGTCAAGTACGAGCATCAGAGCCCGGTGGTTCATTTCAGAGGATTGAGCTTCCCGAGTGGAAGTGGAGCGGATCACTATGGACTTCGTTACTGGACTTCCGCAGACTCGGAAGAAGTTCGAATGCAGTTATGGGTCATTGTTGATAGGCTGACCAAGTCGGCACATTTATTCCTGTGGCAGTCTCCTATTCTTCTCAGAGGTTAGCCGAGATCAACATCCGGGAGATTTTCGTCTTCATGGTGTACCGCTGTCTATCATTTCGAAATCGAGGTAACGCAGTTTACCTTGCGTTTCTGGGAGAGCAGTTCAGCAAGAGTTGGGCACACGAGTTGAGTTGAGCACAACATTTCATCCCCAAACCGGCGGGCAGTCCGAGCGGACTATTCACATTTTGGAGGATATGCTCCGAGCTTGTGTTTATGACTTTGGAGGCTCGTGTGGATCAGTTTTTGCCTTTACGGAGTTTGCCTACAACAACAGCTTACCAGTCGAGTATCCAGATGGCTCCTTATGAGGCGTTATATGGTAGCGCGGTGTCGGTCTTCGTTGGATGGTTTGAGCCGGGAGAGGCTCGGTTGTTGGGTACGGATCTGGTTCAGGATGCCATGGACAAGGTCAGGATAATTCAGGATAGGCTTCGTTCAGCTCAGTCTAGGCAAAAGAGTTATGCCGACCGCAAGGTTCGAGATTTGGCTTTCATGGTCGGTGAGCGAGTATTGCTTCGAGTGTCGACTATGAAGGGCATGATGAGATTTCGGAAGAAGGGCAAGCTTAGCCCTAGGTTCATTGGCCCGTTTGAGATTCTTGATCGAGTGGGAGAGGTAGCTTATAGACTTGCATTGCCGCTGTGCTTATCTGCCGTACATCCAGTGTTTCATGTGTCCATGCTTCGGAAGTATCACGGCGATCCCTCCACTGTGTTAGATTTCACCACTGTCCAGTTGGACAAGGACTTATCTTATGAGGAGGAGCCGGTAGCTATTCTAGACCGGCAGGTTCGTCATTTTGAGATCGAAGTGTTTTCCTTCTGTTCGTGTTCAGGTGGAGAGGTCAGCCTACTGAGACATCGACCTGGGAGTCCGAGTCTGATATGCAGAGCCGTTATCCCCATCTTTTCCCGACTCAAGTACTTCTTTCTTATGTCCGTTCGAGGACGAACGGTTGTTTTAGAGGTGGAGAATGTGATGACCCAAAAGGGTCATCACTTGCTTTAAATTAAATTCTGCTTTCCGGAGGCCTTAAAATCCTCTTTTTATCTTCACCTCGATTTGCGTGCGCAGTCCGAGCGTGTAGCCGGAAAGCTGTTATGTGAAAAATCTGTGAAATATTGAAATTTTAACTTAAAATGCATTTAAGTGGACTTCGGTCAACATTTTTGGTAAACGGACCCGGACCCGTGATTGACGGTCCAGAGGGCCCGTAGGAAAATATGGGACTTGGGCATATGCGCGGAATCAAATTTTGAGGTCCCAGCCCGGAGAAATGAATTTTTTGAAGAAAATTGTTTTCTGAAATTGTTTAAAGGAATTTGAAATGAAATTCGATTAGAACATGATGGTATCGGGCCCGTGTTTTGGTTCCGGCGCCCGGTACAGGTCTTATATATGATATAAGATGATTCTGTGGAGTTTGGT
Source organism: Nicotiana attenuata (assembly GCF_001879085.1). Lineage (NCBI taxonomy): Eukaryota > Viridiplantae > Streptophyta > Magnoliopsida > Solanales > Solanaceae > Nicotiana > Nicotiana attenuata. The sequence goes on from NW_017670332.1 coordinate 890,477, forward strand.
AAGAAACGGAATCCGTTTGACAGGATTCAGACCTTAAATGCAAAACTTGATGTTTAAAGAAGTTTTGAGAAAATTCATTGATCTTGAGGTTTAATTCGATGTTCATGATATTATTTTGGTGATTTGATTGCTCGATAAGTCCGTAGGATGTTTTTGAGGTTGTGTGTATATATGGTTTGGAGCCTCGGGGGCTCGGGTGAGTTTCCGATAGGCGTCAGAGTGTTTTTAGACTTAGGAAATTGCAGAAATCTGCTGTCTGCTGGTGTCCAGATATTGTGCTATGCGATCGCATAGCTATGTCCGCGATCGCATAGTGTAAATTTCAGGGGTTCTGTTTTGTTCTATGCGATCGCATAGTACCTTCCGCGATCGCGTAGAGTTAAAGAGAGGTCCATTTTGTTCTATGCGATCGCTTTGTTTCCTCCGCGATCGCAATGTTGTTAGCCCCCAGCCTTCATTTTCTTCTATGCGATCGCATGGTATTATCTGCGATCGCAGTGCTCAGCCTCATTTACTCAATGCGATCGCATCCCTTTGTCCGCGATCGCGTAGGCCAAATCCGCCCAGTTATTTTAAATGTTCAGAAACAGTAGCATTACGGGACTTAACCCAATTTTCATAACTTCTTCTTCTCCACACCTCTTGGGGCGATTTTTGAAGAGCTTCTTCACCATAACCTCTTAGGTAAGTAATCTTTGACTTGTTTCCTTCCATTTTTTCATCAAACCATTAGATATCTAGGCTTAAATCATGAAATTGAGGGTAGAAAATTGGGGATTTGGGTAGAGTTAGGGCTTTTTAGATTATTTTGGGAGTTTGACCTCGTTATGGGTCGAATTTCAAAATAAATTATATATTCGGGCTCGTGGTGAATGGGTGATCGGGTTTTGGTCCGAACTCGTGTTTTGACCAAGCAGGCCCGAGGTCAATTTTTGGGTTTTTGGAAAGAATGATTAAAAAGCTATAATTAAGCATTGGAATTGGATTGTTTAGCATTTATTGATGTTATTAAGGTCGATTATGTAAAGATACGATTGTGTTTGGAGCCAAATTCGAAAGGAAATGATGTATTTGAGGATTGAGTTGGCCGTGGAAGTTCGAGTTAATTGTCCGTCTAACCTTAGCTTGAGGGATTAGGAGTTGTGTCCTATTCCCAAAATTGACCCCGGGCCCGCTTTTGTTGGAGCAAATTCGAAGAGGTAAGGCAGTATTGAGGATTTTATTTATGATTGAGTGTTGGTACTAATTGAGCTGAGCAGGAGTTGGGTTAGGATTAGTTATAGCCGATTCTCCCTTGCCGGGATGTTTGTCTTGATATTGTTGCTCCCTTGCCGGGAAGTTATTATATTGCTTTTGTTCCCTTGCCGGGAAGTTATTATATTGCTTTTATTCCCTTGCCGGGATTCCTTGTGATTTTGCGTTGGCCTGTAAATGGGAGCGGGTGGTTACGCCTACCACAAGATATAATGAAATGGGAGCGGGTGGTAACGCCTACCACGAGATATAATATCC
>NW_017670332.1:892013-919769 GCF_001879085.1 Nicotiana attenuata
CTCAACCATTGTCCAGAAGCAACAAATCTACACGAGTCTCAAGACCCACAATCACCACAATACAGAACGATGGACTCGACCTACCATAATAGAATCACCCACCGGTGTAGACACATAAACAGGAGCACTCAAAGAATCACTAGGCCTGACTAGATACGTGGCAAAGTAAGATGACACATATGAGTACGTAGACCGTGGATCAAATAAACACTGAAGGATCTCTATCACAAACCAGAACTTGTACCTGTGATAACTGCATTCGGAAGCCTCAGCCTCAGGTCTGGCTGGAAGAGCATAAACATCGGGCTGGGCCCCACCACTCGATCTACCTCTCTAGGACGGCCTGCAACTGGCTGGCCTCCACCTCTAGCGGTCTGAGCTCCACCTCTAGCACCTCTACCTCCACCTTCTAGCACCTCTAGCTAGCTGGGCGGGCCTGTGAAACACCTGGTGCCTGAACCATAGCACGGGAACCCTAATGCGAAGAACTACTTGAAGCTCGAGGGCATACCTAGCAATGTGCCTCGTGTCGCACACAAGTAAAATAAAGCCTCACTCGGCTTACTGGGGCTGACGACCCTAGAAAACTCTGAAGCGGGTGGTGCACTGATTTGGAGCTGGTGGTGCACTGTAGGAGTGCTGATCAGAATACTGCATCTGAGGACCTCGGCCACCTGAAGCACCGTGAGAAACCTGGATGCTGACTGAAAAGGCCTAGGAGGATGGCCTCTATCATATGAATCCCTGCCTCCAGACGAGGCACCACTGAATCTGCCTGACTGGCGGGGTCTCTTGTGCTGCCCTGTGACCACCCCCCTATGATAAAACATCTCAACTCTCCGGGCTACATTGGCCGCCTCCTGGAAGGATATCTCACCTCCCAGCCTCTCTAGCCATTTTGAAGACGAATTGGCTGAATGGGTCCATCAATGAACCGTCTCACTCTCTCCCTCTCAGTGGGAAGTATGATAAGAGCATGGCGAGCCAAATTAATAAATCTGGTCTCGTACTAGGTGACAGTCATGGATCCCTGCTGGAGGTGCTCGAATTTCCTCCGATAGGCCTCTCGCTGTGTGATAGGGAGAAACTTCTCCGAAAATAGCTATGTGAACTGCTCCCAAGTCAAGGCTGGTGATCCTGCTGGTCTAGCTAAGAAATAATCCCTCCACAAAGTCTTGGCGGATCTAGACAAGGGAAATGTGGCAAAATCGACCCCGTTGGTCTCAACTATCCCCATGTTCCGAAAAACCTCGTGACAGGTGTCTAGATAATCCTGGGGATCCTCAGTAGATACACCGCTGAAAGTAGTAGTGAAAAGATTGGTGAACATGTCCAATCTCCACAAAGCATCGGCAGACATAGCTCACCATCGCCGGTCTGAGCTACCACACCCGGCCGAACTTCCCCAACTGGCTGAGTTGCTGGAGTCTGAAACTGGAGAGCTACCTGCTCTGGGGTGCAAGTAGTAGGAGTCTGGGCTCCTCCTCCAGCCTGAGAGACGGCTGGTGCTACAGGAAGTAAACCTGCCCTGGTGACACTCTCCATAAGGCCCACTAGACGGACCAGAGCATCCTGAAGAATTGGGGTAGCAATAAACCCCTCTATGACCTGAGCCGGGCCACCGGAACTGCTGGGGCTGGAACCTCGTCGTCAAAGTCAACTTGAGGCTCCGATACGGGTGCTTGCTCCCTGGGCTGAGCTTTGCCCCTGCCTCAGCCTCTAGGACGGCCTGCGCCTCGCCCTCTGCCCCTTGTGGGAGCTGCTGTTGGGGCTCGGGCTGCTAATCGGTAGATGAGGAAGCGCGTGTTCTCGCCATCTGCGAAAGAACAGAGTAGAAATTTCAATTAGTATTGAGAAACCAACCGCACGACCAAGAAAGAAATAATGTGAAGTTTTTCCTAACTCTGTAGCCTCTGGGAGATAAATACAGACATCTCCATACGATCCCTCAAACTCTACTGAGCTTGTCCGTGAATTGTTGAACCTATGTGGATGGTCTTCGAGAGTTGATTTTAGAGGAGGCCCATAGCTCCTGGTACTCTATTTATCACGGCGCCGCAAAAATGTATCAGGATTGCGGACAGATATTATATGTGGTAGAATGAAGATAAGTAACTTGTGATTGTCGATGTGGCATTAATGTGTCGGTTATGACATGCGAGTGAGCTCAAGTTACCTTGAGCGATCAGTGATGCCACAATCGAGTGGTTCATAGTTCAGGGATTGAGGCTGTTCCCCAGTGGAATGGGGACGGATCACGGTTCGTTACTGGACTTCGCGACAGACTCGGAAGAAGTTCGATGCAGTATGGGTCATTGTTGATAGGCTGACCAAGTCGGACATTTATTCCTGTGGCAGTCTCCTATTCTTCTCAAGGTTAGCCGAGATCAACATCCGGGAGATTTTCGTCCTATGGTGTACCCGTGTCTATCATTCGAATCGAGGTAACGCAGTTTACCTTGCGTTTCTGGAGAAGCAGTTCAGCAAGAGTTGGGCACACGAGTTGAGTTGAGCACAACATTTCATCCCACCGCCAAACCGGGACGGGCAGTCCGAGCGGACTATTCACATTTTGGAGGATATGCTCCGAGCTTGTGTTATTGACTTTGGAGGCTCGTGGGATCAGTTTTTTGCCTTTAGCGGAGTTGCCTACAACAACACGCTACCAGTCGAGTATCCAGATGGCTCCTTATGAGGCGTTATATGGTAGGCGGGTCTGTCGGTCTTCCGTTGGATGGTTTGAGCCGGGAGAGGCTCGGTTGTTGGGTACGGATCTGGTTCAGGATGCCATGGACAAGGTCAGGATAATTCAGGATAGGCTTCGTTCAGCTCAGTCTAGGCAAAAGAGTTATGCCGACCGCAAGGTTCGAGATTTGGCTTTCATGGTCGGTGAGCGAGTATTGCTTCGAGTGTCGACTATGAAGGGCATGATGAGATTTCGGAAAAGGGCAAGCTTAGCCCTAGGTTCATTGGCCCGTTTGAGATTTCTGATCGAGTGGGAGAGGTAGCTTATAGACTTTGCATTGCCGGCTGTGCTTATCTGCCGTACATCCAGTGTTTCATGTGTCCATGCTTCGGAAGTATCACGCGATCCCTCCACGTGTTAGATTTCACCACTGTCCAGTTGGACAAGGACTTATCTTATGAGGAGGAGCCGGTAGCTATTCTAGACCGGCAGGTTCGTCAGTTGAGATCGAAGTGTTTTCCTTCTGTTCGTGTTCAGGTGGAGAGGTCAGCCTACTGAGACATCGACCTGGGAGTCCGAGTCTGATATGCAGAGCCGTTATCCCCATCTTTTCCCCGACTCAAGTACTTCTTTCTTATGTCCGTTCGAGGACGAATGGTTGTTTTAGAAGTGGAGAATGTGAAGACCCAAAGGGTCATCACTTGCTTTAAATTAAATTCTGCTTTCCGGCGCTTAAAATCCTCTCTTTATCTTCACCTCGATTTGCGTGCGCAGTCCGAGCGTGTAGCCGGAAATGTTATGTGAAAAATCTGTGAAATATTGAAATTTTAACTTAAAATGCATTTAAGTGACTTCGGTCAACATTTTTGGTAAACGGACCCGGACCCGTGATTGACGGTCCAGAGGGCCCGTAGGAAAAATATGGGACTTGGGCATATGCGCGGAATCAAATTTTGAGGTCCCAACCCGAAAATGAATTTTTTGAAGAAATTGTTTCTGAAATTGTTTAAAGGAATTTGAAATGAAATTCGATTAGAACATGATGGTATCGGGCCCGTGTTTTGGTTCCGGCGCCCGGTACAGGTCTTATATATGATATAAGATGATTCTGTGGAGTTTGGTAAGAAACGGAATCCGTTTGACAGGATTCAGACCTTAAATGCAAAACTTGATGTTTAAAGAAGTTTTGAGAAAATTCATTGATCTTGAGGTTTAATTCGATGTTCATGATATTATTTTGGTGATTTGATTGCTCGATAAGTCCGTAGGATGTTTTTGAGGTTGTGGTATATATGGTTTGGAGCCTCGGGGGCTCGGGTGAGTTTCCGATAGGCGTCAGAGTGTTTTTAGACTTAGGAAATTGCAGAAATCTGCTGTCTGCTGGTGTCCAGATATTTGTGCTATGCGATCGCATAGCTATGTCCGCGATCGCATAGTGTAAATTTCAGGGGTTCTGTTTTGTTCTATGCGATCGCATAGTACCTTCCGCGATCGCGTAGAGTTAAACCTGAGAGGTCCATTTTTGTTCTATGCGATCGCTTTGTTTCCTCCGCGATCGCAATGTGTTAGCCCCCAGCCTTCATTTTCTTCTATGCGATCGCATGTATTATCTTGCGATCGCAGTGCTCAGCCTCATTTACTCAATGCGATCGCATCCCTTTGTCCGCGATCGCGTAGGCCAAATCCGCCCAGTTATTTTAAATGTTCAGAAACAGTAGCATTACGGGACTTAACCCAATTTTCATAACTTCTTCTTCTCCACACCTCTTGGGGCGATTTTTGAAGAGCTTCTTCACCATAACCTCTTAGGTAAGTAATCTTTGACTTGTTTCCTTCCATTTTTATCATCAACCATTAGATATCTAGGCTTAAATCATGAAATTGAGGGTAGAAAATTGGGGATTTGGGTAGAGTTAGGGCTTTTTGATTATTTGGGAGTTTGACCTCGTTATGGGGTCGAATTTCAAAATAAATTATATATTCGGGCTCGTGGGTGAATGGGTGATCGGGTTTTGGTCCGAACCTCGTGTTTTGACCAAGCAGGCCCGAGGTCAATTTTTGGGTTTTTGGAAAGAATGATTAAAAAGCTATAATTAAGCATTGGAATTGGATTGTTTAGCATTTATGATGTTATTAAGGTCGATATGTAAAGATACGATTGTGTTTGGAGGAGCCAAATTCGAAAGGAAATGATGTATTTGAGGATTGAGTTGGCCGTGGAAGTTCGAGTTAATTGTCCGGTCTAACCTTAGCTTGAGGGATTAGGAGTTGTGTCCTATTCCCAAAAATTGACCCCGGGCCCGCTTTTGTTGGAGCCAAATTCGAAAGGTAAGGCAGTATTTGAGGATTTTATTTATGATTGAGTGTTGGTACTAATTGAGCTGAGCAGGAGTTGGGTTAGGATTAGTTATAGCCGATTCTCCCTTGCCGGGATGTTTGTCTTGATATTGTTGCTCCCTTGCCGGGAAGTTATTATATTGCTTTTGTTCCCTTGCCGGGAAGTTATTATATTGCTTTTATTCCCTTGCCGGGATTCCTTGTGATTTTGCGTTGGCCTGTAAATGGGAGCGGGTGGTACGCCTACCACAAGATATAATGAAATGGGAGCGGGTGGTACGCCTACCACGAGATATAATGAAATGGGATCGGTGGTAAGCCTACCACGAGATATAATGAAATGGGATCGGGTGGTATGCCTACCACGAGATATAATGACATGGGATCGGGTGGTACGCCTACCACGGGATATAATGAAATGGGATCGGGTGGTACGTCTACCACAAGATATAATGAAATCGGAGCGGGTGGTATGCCTACCACAAGATATGAGAAATGGGATCGGGTTGCACGCCTACAACGAGATGTGAATTGAGAGTGAAATCTGCCTTTGTCTTCCTTATCCTTGTTAGAAGTTAAATTTGATTTCTCGATAATTCTCTTGAGATTCTGTTTTATCTGTTATTCCCCGAAGCATGTTTCCCCTTCCCAGCTTTAATTGTTTGTTCTAGTTTATTTTTCCGTTGTGTATATATATATATAACTGCACATATTTATCTGGAGTCTGGTCCTAGCCTCGTCACTACCTCGCCGGGGTTAGGCCAGGAACTTTCCAGCACATGGGGTTGGTTGTGCTGATGCTACACTCTACACTCTGTGCAGATACCGGAGCAGTACTAGGACAGCAGCAGTATCTTGGGAGCCAGCCTTCAGTCCACAGAGATCCCGAGGTAGTCCTGTAGGCGTCCGCAGGCCCGGCGTCTCTTCTGTCTACTATTATGTTCTTTTATCACTTGTATCCGAGACAGACTGAGTTTCTTTCCTTGTTTCAGACATTTGTATGTAGTAATCATAGACAGTCCGTGAATGTTGTGACACCGGTTTCTGGGTAGAGACATATGTTGGCTTTTCGTATCGATTTTGGTGTTATGTTTATCTAAGTCTTCCACTTAAAACCATCTTTCGCTATTATTTAAATGTTGATCACCTGTTATTACAAGTTATTAAAAAGTATTAAAAATGAAAGAGTTAGAATTTCTGTATTTCGTGGCTTGCCTAGCTTCTTCGAGTAGGCGCCATCACGACTCCCGAGGGTGGGAAATCCGGGTCGTGGCAGTTAGACTAGCACGCTAGATGAAGCAATAATGTAAACATGTCAATTACATGTTGAACAACATAACCATAGAAAGAAACAAATTAGAAACATGATAAACTGAAGCAGTAAAAGAAACATATTGGTTTTGGGACTTGAATTGAAATCAGAACATACCAGTAAAGAGATGGTAAACACAAAGTGAAGAATAGGAGAGCACAATAAATTAGCCTTGGCTTGCAGCCGGCTAACTCAGAATAATAGCAAGTAACCAAAGAAAGAGAGCAGAAAAAGCTTTGAGTGTGAGAGAGTTTGAACTAATGTGTTCGTGTCTGTTGACTGTTAATGAGAGAGCATATATATATTAGTTTGAATCTAGGTAAAATAAGGTAAGAATCACAATTGTATAGTAATTATAGAACTAGGTATCAATTAGTATCAAATTAGTATAAGTACTTCCTTTAATTAAGGGAATCAATTCGAACGGTAAGAACATGTAGAAATTAAGGAAAGAAATCAATGTGTAACTGGAGCATAACAGATAAGGAAATAATTCAAACATAGTAGGCACAGAGTAAACAATTAGGGCTAGGTTCATAAGGTTCTAATTAACGAAATAATATAAGAATCAATTAACAGTATAGTGAGCCATGTAATAAGGCAAGAAGTAAACTAAAGTCGGCAATCAGTAAAGAATATTACCATAGGAAATCAGTAAAGGGTATCAATCACAGAAAATTAGGGATTCAACTAGAAATAGTACTGATTAGAGGAAATTACCACAAATTTCTGTCAATAAACAAAGTAAATATAATATAGGAGGGAGAAGCAAAATCAGAAACCCTAATGAGCATGGGGGGGGGGGGGGGTAAAAAATCACAGAGACTCAGAACATATGCATGAGAAACAGACATACGCACAAATCAGACGAGCAAATAAGCAAAGACAATCTCAGAACCCAAGATTAAAACCAAAAATTAGGGTTCTTAACATAGTTAATAAGATAAAAGGAAAAACTTAAATAAACCGTTTAAACATAGTAAAAATCATTGAATAATACTGAAAATCAGAGGAAAAGTCATCTTGAAAAGGGGTTAAGAAACCCTAGTTTTGAAGATGAAGAGGCGTTTTTTGTTTTTGAAAAATCGGAGAGATTATCATGGAAAACAGCAAAACAACTCAAAATAATCTTAGATCTATTACAGATCTAAGAAGTCAAGAGATAAGTTAGGGTTTCAGAGAGAGATAACCCAGAGATGGAGAGATTCCGGCTTAGAAGCCATGGATCTTAGCCGGAGAAATAGAAAGGTCTTACTCAGACGGGCCAAGGCGGCCTGAGTATCACAAGAATAGGCCGTAGGTGTGAGTTGAACAGCCACTGGTCCCTTGAGGACCTCAGGGTAGCAAGAATCCGGCATGGGGGGAGCCATGGAGGCTACGGGTGGTGGTGGAACCACCATTAATACCGGCGAGCCAACGGCCGGCAAGTAGGAGCCATGGTTTAGCAGAGAGAGATTGAGAGAGAATGAGAGGGTGTGACGGCGGAGAGTGATGAGAGAATGAGAGAAAATGAGGGTTTGGGGGGGGGTAGGGGTATACGTTAGTTAAGGTTAATTAGGTAAGGGGAAAGGGTCTCGGTAGGTACGTTGGTTAGTAAGTTAAGTAAGTTGACTACCGGAACCGGTCAAGTAGTACGGACGTAGNAACGAAATTGGCTATTTGTTAAATACACAATTAAATTAAATAAAACAATTTACAAAAATAGCTGGTAATTGTTCAAAATGAATTTCATGCATAGAAAATAGTTAAAAATGATTAGTTAGTAATTTAATATACAAATTATTAATTTCCGGTCAAAAAATAGTATAAAATCATATGCTTAGGCTATAATTGCAAAGTTATTGCAATTGTATCCAAACGATGCCCATTTGGCTAATTATGAAATAATTTGGTTTAAATAGGACCATAAATAATAAATGAAATCAAGAAATGCTTTTGAAATCATTTGTAATGCCATTTTGTAATTATTTATTGGAAATAAAATGCTTGGTAAATTAATAAAAATATAGAAAAATATGGAAAAATATCAATTGCTAATCAATGCATGATTTTGAAGACATATATGCAATTTGAAATATTTTTTGGGAGAAATTGGGTATCAACAAGGTGCCTGTCCCCCAGCTGCAGCTATTGGTGGCTCCTCTATCGCAACCCGGCCTCTGCTCGGGCCCCGGCCCCGGCCTCTCGCGGCTCTAGCAGGGGGTGCGAGTGTCTGATCGTCGAATGACACACTGTGTATCCTCGCCATCTGTGACAGAATAGAAAGTCAAAGATTCAGTTTTCTAAGTCAACCAATTCGCACGATAAGGAATCAAAGAAGAGATATTTTCCTAACAGTCCCGTAGCCTCTCGAAGATAAGTACAGACGTCTACATACCGATCCGCAAGATTCTTCTAAACCTACTTATGACTCGTAACACCTATGAACCTAGAGCTTTGATACCAACTTGTCACGATCCCAATTTCCCCTCCGTAGGATGTCGTGATGGTACCTAGTCTCTACGACTAGGTAAGCCTAACAGTTAATAATAATAGTAAGGAAGAAATAATTAAGAGAATACTAAACCAAGGCTGAATAACTTATATAAACTCCCAAAAATAGAATCAACAACGATACACTCCCCAAGACTGGTGGAACTGAGTCATAAGCTCTACAGAGTAACATAAAGTGTCTAATAAATCATTGTCTGAATGAAAAATAAATCAATAGTAAAAAGTAAATGAAGGTGACTCCGAGGCCTGCGAACATCGAGCATGCATACCTTGAAGTCTCCATAAGCAGCTAACAGATGATCACTGATGACAGGCACGAGCAAACATACCTGGATATGCACAAAAATATGCAGAAGCGCATTATGAGTACACCACAATGGTACACAGTAGTATCAGGCCTAATCATGGTAGAGTAGTGATGAGGCCAGGTCAAGACAACTATTAGATATGCTCCCACCGTTTCAATTTAGATGAGGTCATCTCATTCGGCCCAGAGTTTAAGAACAAAGAAGAAGACTTTTGACACTTGTGGTCTTTAAAGCCCAAGGGGTAAAAGCTTTGTGGGACCATGACATTTGTGTGATTATAAAAGCTTCTCATTAAGGGTAAAATGGGTAAAATAAAGAGTTTAAAGTTGAATTATTTCCAAATTTAGAAATGTATAATTTATTTTGGAACAGACTAAAAAGGAAAGTACATCATCTAATTTGAAACGGAGGGAGTAATAAATAGTATGAAAACATAATAAGGATAAATAAAGGAAAGCGGAGAAATAACGGATGAGAAACAGTTAACAGCATGAACTAATACCAGAATTATAAGCACGAAAATAACATAAATAAATTAGTTAAGGAGAACCACAATGATCATGTATGGACAATAACTGACAAAAACAAAGAAGAACAAAACCACAAGAATCACAACGAGGTACCGCCTCATATACAGTAAGAATCACCACCGAGTTACCACCTCGTGTATATATATATCAAGAACCCCAACCGAGGTACCGCCTCGTATTTATATATCAAGAATTACAACCGAGGTACCGCCTCTTATTCACAATTCACAATCTCAATCATAATCCTTCCTTATGTCTCCGCGTGAGCCTTAAATTTCAAATAGGTTTTAAAAACAATTTTTCTGAAATAGGTACACACACTTTAGCCCACCTTATAACGCCACATAGCTTTACGTAGTTCCCCTATAAGCACATAAGTCCCACGTTATAACGCCGCATGCACATCAACCCCAAGCCTTATACCGCTGCATGCGCGTCAATATCACATCACAACCACAACTCGCACCACAAGTACCCATATATCACAACTTGAGTACTATCAACAAAATCAATGTTTACACAACAATAGTACATGGCTCCACCACAACGGGTACAAGAATATCAACGTCAACATTGAATGTAAAATGCTCAACAAGGAAGAGGTTTCAACAATAACAACTTCGCAACGTGATAACGACTTCCACAACTTCAATGCCAATGACTCAACAACGAGAAATGTATAACCACGAAATTAATATGGACAACTCACAATGGAAGAGATAGCATATAAAAAGGACTTCAAATAATGGAAATCAACAAGAGAAGGGATAACATGAACAATAATTTCAAGTAATGATAATCAATAATGAAGGAGATAACACGAACAATAACTTCGAGTTGTGATAACTAACAATGAAGAGATAGCATGTAAAAATAAAAATGGCAACAAGTTCAACTAAAGCACGAGAGTAATTTATCAAGTAGGATGTAGAACAAGTGTTAAACAAGTTAATTAAGGTACGTAAGGATAGACTAACACAAATAAGGATAGATTGACTATAAGAATTTAGATCATGATATGGCATTTCAATTAAATCATGGAAATAGTCTAAGTAGCCTAAACTGCTCAAATACCACGTGATAACTAGGGATTCTAGTTCATTTCACACTCCTTTTTACTTGAGTTTTGATTAAAAATGTATACAAATAGTCCCTAAGGCTTACATGTTGTACTTGTTTGCAGGGTTTAGTAAAAAAAAAGTGACAAGTAGTCAAAACCAACTCAAAAAGGAGTGAAACCTGCACAAGTACCAAGAACAAGTCAAGGCACTGCTGCAGTATAAAATTCACTATAGCCGCAACAAACCCACCGCGGCCGCAGTCCATTTAGTGCGGTCCGCGGTGGAAAAGATCAGAGAGATGCAATTTTGGAAGCTCAAGCACTGCGGTCCGTGGTAGATTCTCCACGGACCGCATAAAATGGATTGCGGCCAGGATGAGGCTACTGTGGCTGCGAAGAATCTACCACGGACCGCCAAAAAGTGATCGAGTCCAACCCTACACCACTACAAAGTGGCAAGAGCGGCCGATGCAGCTTTTAGCCGAGAAGGTCGGGATCGAATCTACAGGGAGCTAGGACAATGTTTGGAGATGGATTTCTATCTAATCTAGCAGCGCGTAGTGCTCTTGATTACACTTCCAATCATATTTGTTTGTTTGTTACTTCTAATTTTATGCTAATGATATGAAAAATTAAGCTAAGTATGAATGCTTGTAAGGTTTTATAAATGGTTAACGAGGCACTAGGGAAGTGACTTTCTCCTAGGTGAATACTTGATGGGGTCTAAAGCCTAAGGCAAAGCTGTTATGTTTGGGATCGCGATATAGCCAATGCACGACACTACTCACTCTATACCTCTCGGTAGCTTGAGTGACTTTGCCCTAATTGACTTTCTCAAGACCAATTGGGTGTCAAAATTATGCAAGCAATGTAGGCTCAAGTAGGGTATTACTATCTCTAGATTTAACCCTTTAATTGGGGCTACCAATCTCTTGAGTACGCCCCAATTCCTGTTGGACTGATTTTCCTAGACTCAAGCTCTCTTTCTCAAGAAGAGCCCAAGTCAAAAAGGCACAAATTAGTGTTTGCAAACACTAATTCAACATGGAAAACACAAATCACTCCAAACATCAACAACCCATAAACATCTAAGCCTTAGAACAAAAGACCCATCAAATACCCACTCTAGGGTTGAGCCACAACCCTAGCCAATGGGTCTAGCTATTCATAATAATGGAATAAAGCAGGTATTTAGATGAAGAATAACCCATATAATATGATTACAAACTAAGGATTGAAGATTCAATGTTAAACTAGCTATAAAATTACTCAAAATAGGCTAAAACCACTATTCACGTGCTCAGCAAAAAGATAGATGACCTAAAAATCTGAAAAAGAACTATTTTTACAAGGCCGAATTTTTTGGACAAAAATACCCCTGACGGAGGTACCGCGGACCGCAAAAAATGCACCGCGGCCGCAGTGAGGCTTTTTGGCTTGATTTCTGAGTCTCTGAATCTGTCCACTGCGGACCGCATAAAATGCACTACGGCCGCGGTGGCTTCACTGCGGTCCGCACAAAATGGACCACGCTCGCAGTGGTTTCCAACATCCAAACTACTAGCTGTCGGAATCCCCTCTCCGCGGACCATATAAAATGGATTGTGGCCGCGAAGAATCTACCGCGGACCGCAGTGCTTAATCTTCCAAAATTGCATCTATCTGATCTTTTCCACCTGGACCGCACTAAATGGACTACGGCCGCGGTGGGTCTGTTGCAGCTGCAGCGGATTTTATGCTGCGGCAGTGCCTTGACTTGTTCTTGGTACTTGTGCATGTTTCACTCCTTTTTGAGCTGGTTTTGACTACTTGTCACTTTTTTTTGACCAAACCCTGCAAACAAGTACAACATGTAAGCCTTTGGGACTATTTGTATACATTTTTTAATCAAAACTCAAGTAAAAAGGAGTGTGAAATGAACTAGAATCCCTAGTTATTAACTCCCCCAAACTTAACCCTTTGCTTGTCCTCAAGCAAACAAAATAAGTCCCACCTCCTTAAGAATACAACCAAGAAAATTTAGCTGACCTAAAGTGACCTCATCTAGCATCAATTGGGAGTAACAATTACCCTCAAATCAAATGAATCATTAACAACATTCAACCTTTTAAACACCATGAGTTTAGTGCGACACAAAAGCATCAAGAATTGACTCAACTCATCAAGGAAACTCGTTCTACTTTGGTCATTGTGGAACCCAAACTCATACTCCTCAACTCTCCATAAGCAAACCTCACTTTTAGGTTGTAGCACTCAGAGCGAGGATTGTGGAAAACACACTCATCTCTCTCAAGGAAAGGTCACAAGTTCGGCTCTAAGTACCATAAGCTTGCCCCTTATGTGAGTCACCACTAATGTAAGCTTCATTCAACTCAAGATCATATAGGGCTTTAGTGGAGATATAGTGAAGGCTTTTGGTTCAGGGTAGGAAATATTTGGTCTAAGTAGGTTCCATCTTCCCTTAAGCACTTCATTTGCTTCATTTTGGCACACATTCTCTTGACTTTTTGAGTCATTTATTTCTTCCTTAGGGATTAAAGAGACACATTGTCACTCTTTTTGATCATTTCAAAACTTTTTCTCCTTTCTAAACTTTCCACGCCTTTCGTCACTTTACTTTTATTGAATCCCTTCATTTCTTCTATATTGTTCATTCTTTTTGCCTTTCCTTTTCTTCATTTTTTTTGCACCTTTTGTTGCATTTTTCGTCTCTCCCCCAAACTTATGCTTTTTCCTTGTGCTAAGGAAAGATAGGGTGCCAAGAGAGGGTTTTTTTAAAACGGGTAAAGGCTTGTATCATAGTTTTTGAAGGAAAAAGGGCTATGGCTCAAAGGGGTTGACTAGGGACATTATCATTGGTAGGCTATGGATGTTTTCAAGATATCATTCGGATCAAGGAGAGCCTATAATCACTTCTCAAGTCAAACTACACTTAGGATTTCGCCTAGACAAACATTCAGGGCAAGTTCTAGACTCAATGGCACGGGACTAGGACTTGCAATTCAAATTCTCACCACACAAGCTATAGTATTGCTAAAGAGACAGAGTCGAGGGCCCACAACGACCTTAGCTAAGCTTTGAGCAACACAAATGGTCCCGAAAAACCACTCGATGATTGTCGGCCAACACAAGAGTCTCAAGGTCACAACTATCACCATCCTATACACACCAATTTGTTTTCGACCATAAGATCAAAGGCAAATGTGTTAGGCCAAAGTGAAGCTTTACTTGAGGCACTATTAATCACTAGCTACTATTTACACAAAAACAAAAAGAAAAACAGACTCAAACTCTTAAGAAGGTTGTCATGCCATCCATCATCGGGAAGAGCCACCCGGTTCACACAAATTTTAGCTTTGGAAAGAACCGTGGCATTAAGAAAATCAATGGCTTATTGCACATAAAATTCAAAATAAGAAGCTACGAAAATGAAGTAAGAAGCTATGAAAGAAAATGCGGAAAGTAAAATGAATATGTACAATAGGGGATTTAGACGAATATACATAAGAGGGAATGAATACATACATCAGAAAGTAACTTTATATACAGACCAAAGTTGCAAAGTACGAAAAGTAAAATAAACTGGTAAAATTATGTACATACCAAAAGTGAAAATCAAAGCATAACAAAACGAAAATAGTATCATATTTACAACCAAATATCATCAAAATAGGGCTACCCCCTCAAATGAAAGCTAGAATTGTCCTCAATGCTAAGTAACCAAAAATAACACAAGAAAAGATAGAGAGTAAAGAAAACTCCCTATTGGTCCTGGGTCTGCATGGGATCATGAGCTTGGGTCCTCTGACTGCTCGGTAACCTGTGACTGGATCCCTGTAACCTGTGCCTGCACTGGGACTTGAGGCTGCTCTGAGACCTGGGGCTGGCTGGAAGAGCCTCCCTTTGGGTCCTCCAACTCAATAACTGCATCATCTGCTCGGGGGATCACACCCCTCCTCTTTGGTGCCCTCTCCAACTCCTGTACCGACTCAGTCTGAGCTGCTGGAACTGGGTCATGCAATAGAAGCTCCAAAGGCAAGTGATCATCAGCCTTCATCTTCTCCACTTCTGCCCTCAACTGCTTCATAGACTCCCTGGAGGCTCGAGTCTTTCTCAGCTTCTTTGTCTCCTTTGTCAGCTCTGTCAATGCCTTCCCATGAGCACCTACAGCCTCCAACATCGACTGTTGGTTCTCCAAGATCTTCTTCTGGTTGGCCAGAAGCTCCTTAAGAGTCTCCTCCACAAACTCTGGAACCTGTGGCTGTGGGGGTACGGACTGGGCTGCCACCGAGGTAGAAAGCACAGACAGCTTAGAAGTAGCTGCCTGCATCCAGTTGTTGATACTGGCAAGGGTTTGGCTCAAACGGTGGGCAGTCAATGGGTAGGCTGTGGATGAGGGAATATCTGGAGCGGTGGAAGTAGAGGGTCCTGGGGCAATATCTGGTGTAGCTGAGGGAGGCTGAGTAGAAGGGACTACTACTACTGGCTCTTCAGACTGGCCAGTAGAAGTAGTGGCTTTTCCTTTTGGATCTTTGTTTTTGGGGTTGTCATCACTCTTTAGGTTGTACCAGGAAAAAGGCAACTTTGGTTTCACCTTCATATCAAACTTCCTTTTCTCCACCTCTAGGTCTTCAAAGTACATTGTCAGGAAATTTGGGAAGGGATATGATCTATCACCTTCATTGACCACCCGTTTGATCACACGAGACATGAAATTCCCGACATTGATCGGGTACCCTACCATAATTGAAGCCACCAAGATTGCCCAAGAGATAGGCAGAGAGTTCTCATGAGTAGTGGAGTCCAGCCTGCTGTATACGAAAGTCTCCCACCCCTTTGCTTCGAAGTTTAAAGTTCTCCTCAAAATTGGGACTCCTGCTGTCAACCATGTTGGGGTGGTACCCGGGAGTGCCAGGTATTTTGCCAACCATGGACGGGCTGCCTCATCCAATGCCACCTTTTCTAAATATAATGATTCATCTTCCTCCAGAAAGCCCTAGTAGTCATTGATTATCTTCCCATCGAACTTCACTGCCAAATTTCGCACCTTAGTCACATTAGTGCCCTTTTTTATATGGGCAGCATTGGTCTAGAACTCCTTGACTAAGTGATCATTTGCCTCCACGACGTTGCCTATAAAATATTCCCAGCTCGGTCTCTCTCTGAATTGCCTCTTCACATTAGGGTTGTGAGGCAGAAGGTCCCTCTCAATGAATGTCCGTTCAAGCATCAATTTCCTCTCGGGCCACCACTCTTGGAACTTGTGGTATGCTATCTCACTAACAAATCTATCCTACCAAGCCTCCAGTTTCTAGTTCTCTCCACCCCTCCGGTTTGGGGCACACCCCCTCCTTCTTATTCTATGGGATCCTCCCCGGGTATTGAAGCTGTAGGGGAGGTAGAAGAAGCACTATCACTGCTCTCAGCTGAGCCCTCAGACGACTCAGAAGAAATTTTGATTGAAGCTTGAGAAGTAGGAGAGCCTGGAGGGGTAGGTTCATTTCTCAATCTCAGCCTCTCCGGGAAATCAGGAACATACTCCGGCACTAAATCAGACTCAGATGCCTCCCGGGAGGGTACATACTCACTTCCCTCTGAATGGGAAGCAGCTCTATCTGCAGCCTTTATTTGCTTTCTTGTTTCCCCAATTGCTTTCCGGACTTGGGGGGTCAATTTGACCATACCTCGTCCCATACCCTGGGAGGACTCTCCTTTTCCTTTTTGTTTATCACCACCGCCTCGCGATTTGACCATTGTCTGCAAGGTGAATTGATTTAGAGTTTGTTAGTATCACAGTACCAAGAGAAACAATGTAGAATATAATTGAAGACAACTTACTGCGAACCGCATAAAAAGTAGTGCGCACATAAAGGAACCACCGCAGTCCGCACAAAATGGCACCGCGGTCCGCAGTGATGTAGGGTTCAGAATACCCATTCTCTGATTCAGGGCACCACGGACCGCAAGAAATGTTCTGCGGGCGCGGTAAGGCACTGCGGCCCGCAAAAAATCGACCGCGGCCGCGGTCCTCAAAATCAACCCCTCTGAAGTTTTCCACCACGGACCGCAGAAAAAACTATCGCGGCCGCGGAGAGGTACCGCGGTCGCGGTAAGCATAACTCAGCAACACCAACCTAGGGTTTCAATATATTTTTTTAGCCTAAATTCACATATTATTAATCCCCTAGGTAGTTGGTCATCATTTTCAACTAATTAACCCTAATTTAAACAGCATTATCTTACTCTACGCTACAAACTGAAAGAAAAAAGGAAGAAAAAGAAACAGAAAGTAACAAATTAAAATAAAATAAAGTAAAATTAAAGACTAGGTAAAGATTTGAAGTACCAGAGATGAGATGCACACAGATGATTGAAACAATGCTTGAATTTGCACTTAGGGCTAGGGATGAACAATGCTTTTTACTATTTAGAGAGAAAATGAGGGAAAAAGGGTAAATGAGGGCCTGAGGTCCTATTTATAGAAAAAGGACAATACCTACCGACCGCGGTCGCACAAAATGCACCGCGGACCGCGGTGCTTAACCACAAGAAGCACTGGCAAGGGAGTCAACGCGGAACGCAAAAAAATGCTCCGCGGTCGCGATAGGGCACCGCGGACCACACAAAATGCATTCCGGCCGCGGTGACAACTTCAGAGAACCCCCACTTTTAAATTTTTAACACTGCGAACCGCAATGAAATTTTGCCCCCAGAATAAGGCCATTAGGCCGAAAAAAAAGCTATGCGACCGCGGTCCAAACTTCAGAGACTGCAACATTTTTCCAAGTTGGTCCTGCACTGCCTCAAAACAACCCTACACACATCTCACAACCAGTTAGTCCAAATGAAACGTCTACACTAAAAAGAAAATCAAAGAATAACAAAAAGGAAGACACATGGGTTGCCTCCCAAGAAGCGCCAGATTTAACGTCGTGGCACGACGAAGGTTACCATCAAATCACTTTAGATGGGTCATTGTCATCACGTGGCTGTCATCAATCTTTCCAAGATAGTGCTTGACTTTGTGCCCATTAACTCTGAATATCTCTCCATTTTTGTTTTTCAAGTCAACTGCACCAAACGGTGTCACAAGCACCACATCAAAAGGTCCACTCCATTTCGACTTAAGCTTTCCCGGAAACAGAAGTAACCGAGAATTGAACAAGAGAACCAAATCACCCACTTTGAACTCCTTGCCACGAGCATATTTGTCATGAAGGTACTTCATCTTGTCCTTGTACAAGGACGAACTAGAGTAGGCATGAAATCGGAAGTCATCGAGTTCATTAAGCTGCTCCACACAAAGATTTGTTGCCACATCCCATTCAAGATTCAGCTTCCTCAAAGCCCATATGGACTTGTGCTCTAACTCAGCCGGAAGATGGAAAGCTTTCCCAAACACCAACCGGTACGGAGACATACCAATCGGAGTCTTGTAAGCAGTCCTATAAGCCCATAGAGCATCATCTAATTTCTTTGACCAATCGGTCCTATTTGCATTGACTGTCTTTGACAATATACTCTTGATTTCCCTGTTTGAGACTTCAACTTGGCCACTCGCCTGAGGATGATAAGGAGTAGAAACTTTGTGATTGACACCATACTTTGCAAGCAAAGTGTCAAAAGCTCTATTGCAAAAATGAGGCCCCCATCACTTATGATTGCTCGCGGAGTGAAAAACCTAGTAAAAATACTCTTCTTGAGAATTTGGGCCTCATTATTGGGTAAAGCCACGGCCTCAACCCACTTTGAAACATAGTCAACATAGTCACTAGAATGTATGTGTTGCCATATGAACTAACAACTGGGCCGATGAAATCAATGCCCCACACATCAAAAATATCAACTTCGAGAATAGTGTTGAGAGGCATCTCATCCTTCTTCGAAATACCACCCGCTCTTTGACATTCCTCGCATCTCTTCACCAATTCACTTGCATCCTTGTACAAATTTGGCCAGTAAAACCCACAACTAAGAACCTTTGAAGTTGTCCTCGCCCCACCATGATGACCACCATATGGAGAGGAATGACAAGCCGCTAAGATACTCAATTGCTCCTCCTCCGGGACACACCTCCGGATCACACTCACTGCAGATCTTGAACAAGTACGGCTCATCCCAATAGAAGTCCAAACTATCCCATTTAAGCTTCTTCCTTTGGTTAGAAGAGAGCTCACACTGGACAATACCGGTCACAAGGAAATTAGCAACATCCGCAAACCATGGCATACCATTCACCGACACAGAAAGGATTTGCTCATCGGGAAATGAATCATTGATTTCTAGGCCATCGCAAGGCCTCCCCTCCTCCTCCAAGCGGGACAAGTGGTACGCCACTTGGTTTTCACACCCTTTACGGTCCACAATCTCCAAATCAAACTCTTGAAGTAACAAGACCCATCACACCAGCCTAGATTTGGAATCCTTCTTCGTCATCGAGTATCGGGGTGCGGCATGATCGGTATGAACTATGACCTTGGCTCCCATGAGATACGGCCGAAATTTCTCCATTGCAAACACAATATCTAACAACTCTTTTTCAGTCACCGTGTAATTCACTTGAGCATCATTCATTGTCTTACTCGCATAATACACCGGGTGAAACATTTTATTCACTCTTTGACACAAGACCTCCCCAACCGCAACATCACTCGCGTCACACATGAGCTCGAAAGGCAAGCTCCAATTGGGTGCGGTAATAATAGGGGTGGTGGTCAACTTGTACTTGAGGAGTTCAAAAGCTGTCATGCATTCCTCATTAAACATGAACTTTGCATCCTTTTCCAAAAGTTTGCATAAAGGATTCACTACCTTCGAAAAGTCTTTGATAAATCCCCGCTAGAACCCCGCATGCCCAAGAAAACTTCTAACCCCCTTGACTGTAGTAGGGGAGGGAGCCTTGAAATCACTTCTATTTTAGCTTTGTCCACCTCTATACCATGCTTTGCAATTTTATGGTCAAGGACTATGCCCTCCTCAACCATGAAGTGGCATTTTTCCCAGTTGAGCACAAGATTGGTTTCCTCACACCGGGCCAACACCCTATCAAGATTCTTCAAGCATTCATCAAACGAGTCACCCACAACACTAAAGTCGTCCATGAACGCCTCCAAAATGTCTTCCACCATGTCGGTAAAAATGGCTATCATACACCGCTGGAAAGTAGCCGGTGCATTACACAACCCGAATGGCATCCTAGAAAAGGCAAAGGTGCCATATGGGCAAGTGAAGGTGGTCTTCTCCTGATCTTCCGGAGCAATCAAAATTTGGTTGTGCCCAGAATATCTATCCAAGAAATAGTAGAAGGCATGCCCAGCAAATCTATCTAG
The DNA here is from genome assembly GCF_001879085.1 of Nicotiana attenuata. NCBI lineage: Eukaryota > Viridiplantae > Streptophyta > Magnoliopsida > Solanales > Solanaceae > Nicotiana > Nicotiana attenuata. The sequence continues at coordinate 912,069 of NW_017670332.1, forward strand.
CATCTTGTCAATAAAAGGCAATGGAAAGTGATCTTTGCGGGTCACTTTGTTCAACATGCGGTAATCCATGCACACCCTCCATCCGTTGATAGTCCTAGTAGGAATCAACTCATTCTGCGCATTGGTAATCGCGGTCATACCACCCTTCTTCGACACATATTGCACCGGCGAAGTCCAAGAACTATCAGAGATCGGGTACACAACCCCGGCATCTAACCACTTGATCACCTCCTTTTTCACAACTTCTGGCATTGCCTCGTTCAACCTCCTTTGATGTTCCAATGAGGGCTTTGCATCATCTTCAAGAATAATCTTATGCATACAAAAGGCGGGGCTTATCCCCCGAATATCAGTTAAAGTCCATCCAATTACCTTCTTCCATTTATAGAGCACCGCCAATGTGGCATCTACCTGGATGTTAGAAAGACAAGAGAAAAGAATAACTGGCAAAGTTGAACTAGGGCCTAAGAATTCATACCTGAGGTGTGGAGGCAACGACTTCAACTCCAACACGGGAGGTTCCTCAATTGAGGGCTTTGTTGGTGGAGTCTTCCTATTCTAGATATCCAAATCTTCCGAGGCTCATAAGAGTACGAGCCCATTCCATGTAAAGCATTAACACACTCCACCTGGCTTTCATCCTCATTTACATCAAGATTCAACAATACTACCTCTAGAGGGTCCTCCACATTGATCATTGCACTAGCATCATCAATTATCACTGTCGTGACAAGATCCACGAATGAGCACACTTTAGTACAGTTGGGCTACTTCATTGACTTACACACATGAAAGACCACTTTTTCATCACCCACCCGGAAAGTGAGCTCCCCTGCTTCCACATCAACTAAGGCCTTCCCAGTTGCAAGGAAAGGTCTTCCCAAGATTATAGGCACCTTAAAATTAACCTCGCAGTCGAGAATCACAAAATCAGCCGGCAAGATAAATTTGTCCACCCGGACAAGAACATCATCAATTATACCCAAGGGCCTCTTCATTGATCTATCCGCCATTTGCAACCTCATGGAAGTCGGCCTCGGTTGTCCAATACCCGAAGTCTTAAAAATTGAGTAGGGCATCAAGTTGATACTTGCCCCCAAATCACATAGAGCTTTTGCGAAGTCTGCACTCCCAATGGTGCAAGAAATGGTGAAAGCACCGGGATCTTCTAGCTTCGGAGCCATTGAATTCACTATCGCACTAACTTGGTGGATCATATTGATAGTTTCATGATCCATGGATCTTTTCTTTGTCACCAAGTCTTTCATGAATTTAGCGTAACTCGACATTTGCTCTAAAGCCTCCACCAAAGGCACATTAATGGATAGGCTCTTCATCATGTCAATAAATTTCTTAAACTGGTTCTCATATTTCTGCTTCGCGATCCTTTGAGGATAAGGTGGAAGTGGCCTTGGCAAAGGAGCCTTGGCTTTAGGCGCAACCGTTTCCGGCATGTCTATTAAGTGTTCCCTAGACGGGTTCACGTCATTCTGAGTTTCCACCTCGGTATCTTTGATATCAATCCTCACTTCTTTATTCAAGTTCTCATCAATCACATTCTCAACAACCAAAGGATCTCATCCTCTTGCAACTCAACTTCATCGCTCAAAATTTCCTTTTGTTTGGAGGCATTCACATCACTACCTCGTTCACTTCTTGTAGTTACCGCCATTGCATGCCCGGTATTGTTCCCACCCTTCGGTTGACTACCGTATCACTAGGTAGAGCCCCCTTAGGGTGAGTATTCAAGGATTGTGAGATTTGGCCTAGTTGAACCTCCAAGTTTCTGATTGAGGTATTGTGGGATGCCAACTGAGCATCGGAGTCAGCATTCTTTTTCATCATCTGTTCAAACATCATCTCGATTCTCCCCATGTCATAGTTGGATGAACTAGGACCTCCGGACAGAAATGGGGGTGGATTGTTCGGTTGTTTATACATCGGGGGCCTTTGAAAGTCTTGCCCCCGATTTCCCTGATTGCTATTGTTCCAGCCACCCTTATTGTTGTTTCCACCCCACTTGTTGTTGTTGTTACCCAACTACCCTGATTGTTTTGATTATTGTTCTGGTTGCCCCAATTTGGATTTTGGTTGTTGTTCCCCCAATTATTGTTCCCTTGTTGTTGTTGATTTCCCCAGTTGCCTTGGGATCTCCATTGTTGTTGTTGGTTAGAATAATTTCCCCTTTGGCCTTGATAGTTGTTCACGTATTGCACTTATTCATTCTGCTCATCGTACCCATCATCTTGGAGCCCACCACTATCTTGGTCATATTGATCCAAATTCCCTTGGTTCTGTCGCCCTCTTTCTCTTCTTTTGTTCACTATAATGTTGACACCCTCCATAGCATTCACTTGTCGTGGAATTTGAACCTATTGTAATTGTGACTTTGCTAGCTTGTTCATTGTTGTTGTCAGTTCTGCTATTGCCTGCCCATGATCATGGAGCTCTTTGTGCAAGTGAATGACCGTGGGGTCACCCTGTGGCACATTTGATCTACTTTGCCAAGCAGAAGAAGTGTCCGCCATCTCATCCAATATCTCACAAGCTTGATCATACGGTGTGTTCGTGAAATTGCCCCCAGCTAGTTGGTTCACTCTGCACTGATTTATTTTGTTAATGCCTCGGTAGAATGTCTGTTGTATCATTGCCTCAGTCATATCATTGTTTGGGCATTCCTTCACCATAGTCCAGTATCGCTCCCATATCTCATGCAATGGTTCGTTGGGATCCTATTTGAAAGCTATGATTTCATCCCTCAAGGTTGCCATGTGACCCGGCAAGAAAAACTTTGCAATGAATTTGTTCGCCAACTCATCCCATGTATGGATCGAGTGGTTGGGGAGTCTCTCCAGCAAATCTAATGCCTTCCGTCGAAGAGAGAAAGGGAATAGTCTCAACCGCAAGGCATCCTCGGACACGTTCGTTTGCTTGCTCCCCTAATATATATCAACAAATCCTTTAAGGTTCTTGTAAGCATTGTGATGGGGAGCACCCGTGAGATACCCTCGATGCTCCAACAATGTCAACATCAAGTTGTTAATTTGAAAATTGCCCGCCCGGGTCCGGGGTGGGATAATTGCACTAGCATATCCTTGGTTGGGAAGCACTCGAGGTATAACTCTGGGAGGTGGTGGGGGAAGGTCTGGAATATTATTATCATTGGCATGTCGGCCTCTCCTTTGTCCTTGAGGTACAAGAGGCACCTCATCTTCTCCGTTATCATCAATCTCCTTCCCCAGAACCACGTTTCTAAGAGGATCATTGTTGTTGTTTGCCGCCATTTTGTACCTGAATTGGCATCACACACAAATTAGTATCACAGAAGGAAAGAAAAACAATAAGTAAAACTATTTAGATAGATAGCTAAAACCGCTAGCTTCCCCAACAACAGCGCCAAAAAGTGTTCGAGTCCAACCCTACACCACTACAAAGTGGCAAGAGCGGTCGATGCAGCTTTTACCCGAGAAGTTCGGGATCGAATCCACAGGGAGCTAGAACAATGTTTGGAGTTGGATTTCTATTAATCTAGCAGTGCGTAGTGCTCTTGATTACACTTCCAATCATGTTTGTTTGTTTTTTACTTCTAATTTTATGCTAATGATATGCGAAATTAAGCAAAGTATGAATGCTTGTAAGGTTTTACTAATGGTTAACGAGGCACTAGGGAAGTGACTTTCTCCTAGGTGAATACTTGACAGGGTCTAAAGCCTAAGGCAAAGCTGTTATGTTTGGGATCACGATATAGCCAATGCACGACACTACTCACTCTATACCTCTCAGTATCTTGAGTGACTTTGCCCTAATTGACTTTCTCAAGACCAATTGGGTGTCAAAATTATGCAAGCAATGTAGGCTCAAGTCGGGTATTACTATCTCTAGATTTAACCCTTTAATTGGGGCTATCAATCTCTTGAATACGCCCCAATTCCTTGTTGGACTGATTTTCCTAGACTCAAGCTCTCTTTCTCAAGAAGAGCCCAAGTCAAAAAGGCACAAATTAGTGTTTGCAACCACTAATTCAACATGGAAACACAAATACGTCCAAATATCAACCACCCATAAACATCTAAGCCTTAGAACAAAAGACCCATCAAATACCTACTCTAGGGTTGAGCCACAACTCTAGCTAATGGGTCTAGCTACTCATAATAATGGAAGAAAACAGGTATTTAGATGAAGAATAAAACATATAATATGATTACAAACTAAGAATTGAAGATTCAATGTTAAACCAGCTATAAAATTACTCAAAATAGGCTAAAACCACCGTTCACGTGCTCAGCTAAAAGATAGATGACCTAAAAATCTGAAAAGGAACTATTTATACAAGGCCGAATTTTCTGGACAAAAATACCCTTGACTGAGGTACCGCAGACCCCAGAATATGCACTGCGAACGCGGTGGCTTTACTGCGGTCCGCACAAAATGGATCGCGACCGCAGTGGTTTCCAACTTCCAAACTCCCAGCTCTCTGAATCCCCTCTCCGCAGACCGCATAAGGTGGATTGCGGCCGCGAAGAATCTACCATGGACCGCAGTGCTTGAGCTTCCAAAATTGCATCTCTCTGATTGTTGCCACTACGGACCGCACTAAATGGACTGTGATCGCGGTGGGTTTGTTGCGGCTGTAGTGGATTTTATGCTACAGTAGTGCCTTGACTTGTTCTTGGTACTTGTGCAGGTTTCACTTCTTTTTGAGCTGGTTTTGAGTACTTGTCACTTTTTTTTGACCAAACCCTGCAAACAAGTACAACATGTAAGCCTTTGGGACTATTTGTATACATTTTAAATCAAAACTCAAGTAAAAAGGAGTGTGAAATGAACTAGAATCCCTAGTTATCACCACGTACAACCTGTCACGACCCAAAATCCACTAAAGGTTGTGATGGCACCTAACACCGCCATCAAGCAAGCCAACAATGAAAAATTTAACTTAATTACTCATTTTAGTATTTTTGAAATCAAAATTTTTTTCATCAATTAAATAGTAAGAAGTAGAATTTATTAGGTAATGATAATATTTTTAACAACTACAACAATGAACAACCCGTAAGCACCCCCAAAACCTGGTATCACAAGTGCATGAGCATCAACTAGAATTCAACATATGTCAGAATACAAACTAGATAGGAGAATGTAAATAACTCTGATGGAGACTCTGTAGGCTGCAGGTTCGTAATATGGAATGCAACTCACTGTATGTTCCCGCAATAGTCGTACCTTTGCGCCTACAAGACCACTTGACATATATGTGCTTGCACAAAATGTTCATCAAGTGTAGCATGAGTATGTAAACCAACGTGTACCCAGTAAGTATCTAGTCTAACCTCAACGAAGTAGTGACGATGGATTGACTTCGACACTTACTATGGGCTAACAACAAGTACCGAAATGATAATTAAGCATGGATTATATAAATACCGCTGAAAACTCAATAATAAGAAATGAATAAAAAAAATTCTTTCACTAATAGTAAATTCCATATTAGTTTCCATCTTTTAACGAATTAATTTCTCAAGCCAATGAAACAATATCAATTATAATTAGGCCTGGAATTTTTTATGCACAAATTATGTCGAGGTCGTACGACCCGATCCAACATACAAAAATGTAAAGTGTGCACTGCCGAGGGTCAAACGACACAAACCATAGATGCATCTATTAACCTGTCGAGGTGAACGGCCCACTCCCATGAGAGTAGTAGAATTTACCTCGCTCGCGGATTATACTTGCGATGCGAGTGAACATAGATTTCTCAAAGTTATCATTATATTCCTCAATTCTTTCCAAAAATAAGAAATTCAAACCACAAACTTTTAAATCTTAAAATCCTCAATCTCAGCTCTACTCAAGCCAATTAATACGCATAATCAAATAGTAGTGTCAACAAAGCATGGTGTAAACCTAAGACTATCCTAACATAATCATAATTAGTAGCTACGTACGGACTCTCGTTACTTCATGTGTACGTAGCCCCCTAAATAGTAACACATATTAATTTAATTCACCGATGGGGTTAATTCCATCTTACAAGGATAGAAAAGAGAGTTACCTTGCTCCGAAGTTCCATAACCGGCTCCAAAGGTTTTCCCAACAACTCAAAACTGTAACGACCTGGCCGGTTTCGAGAGTTGTAGCACTGTTCCCTCATTTTCTGATCATATTGTGCTCTACAGCTGATATATGACCTACGGGGTTGGTTGGTTTGTGTCTAGAGAGATTTAAGAGTGAATTGAGACACTTAGTCTCTTAATTTAAAGCTTAAGTTGGAAAAGTTGACCGGATGTTGACTTATATGTAAACAACCTCGAATTTGAATTTTAATAGTTCTGTTAGCTTCGTTAGGTGATTTTGGACTTAGGAGCGCGTCCGGATTGTGATTTGGAGGTCAATAGTAGAATTAGGCTTGAAATGGCGAAAGTTGGAATTTTGGACAGTTTGACCGGGAGTGGACTTTTTGATATCGGGGTTGGATTGGATTTCTGGAAATGGGAGAAGGTTCGTGGTGTTATAGATTACTTGTGTCCAAAATTTGAAGTCAATCGGACGTGATTTGATAGGTTTTGATGTCGTTTGTAGAATTAGGAAATTTCAAAGTTCATTAGGCTTGAATCCGTGTGTAATTCATGTTTTGATGTTGTTTGAGGTTATTTGAGGGTTCGACTAAGTTCGTATGATGTTTTGGGACTTGATGGTATGTTTCGTTGAGGTCTCGGGGGCCTCGGGTGAGTTTCGGGTGGTTACGTATCATTTTTGGACTTTGGTTGATGGCTGATATCTGTTGGTGTGTTTTTCTGATTTCCTCTTACGCGTTCGTAAGAGGAGCCTCACCTTCGCGAAGGGTGTTTGTGAGCTCGGAAGATTTTGTTCTTCGCGTTCGCGAAGAAGAGGCACGAACGCGAAGGGATGGTCTGTGTGTGCATCGCGAATGCGAGAGGCCGGTTGCATTCACGAAGAGATCTTGAGGCAGCTGGGGACCCCAGGTCCTTGCAAAGTTTGGTTTTGAGAAAGAAATTGGGCTAGAACATTTGAAAGAATCCAAGATACCCCTTGACTATCTATTCGACATCTTTGGCCGTTCAGATGCTTTTTTACATCATCGAGAGGTGTTCTCCTCACATGCTTCTTGGAGTGAAAAGAGGGTATTCGCTTTCTCGGTTTGCTTCCTCGGGCTCCTAGTATTTCCCCGAGGAGCAAAAAAAGAGATTCACACCCGACTTGTCATGGTTACTGATGCATTATTTAATGGCATTGATGGAAAGCCATACACCATAGTGCCGATGGTTGTTGCGGATATATACCGAGCTTTGGGCCTTTGCAAGAAGGGATTTAAACATTTTGAAGGATGTAATTTGTTGCTGCAGTTGTGGTTTATGGGGCATCTCCAAAAGATCAATGGAAGCCAAGAGCTTTACAAGCAAAACGGTGCTAATCATATCACGTCATATACAATCCCAGTGGTTGCATTAAAGCGTCCAAATAGTGTTAAAGGATGGCGCAAGTTACTTAGCAAGCTGAATGACACCACAATTCAATGGATGTTTTCTTGGTATCCTTCTGAGAATTTTGTAATCCGGGGAAAAATGCTACCTTACTTGGTTCTCATCGGGCTTCGAGGACTTCAACCATATGCTCCATTACGAGTTATGAGACAAGCCGGAAGAATTCAAGTCATACCGCAAGTTGATAACATGGAAC
>NW_017670332.1:924855-952097 GCF_001879085.1 Nicotiana attenuata
TGATTTGTTAATTTTAGTTAGTCTAGTTTAGTTTAGTCTAGTTTAATCAGTAATTATCATCGGTAATGCCTTAATTCAGTGTTTGGTATTAATTAGATGTAGGTTTAGTTTAGTTTGGTCTGGTTATAGCTGAATAGGATAGGATCTTGTTTAACCACAGTTAGTTCTTGACCAGTTACTAGGGTAATAGGGGAATGGTCTGGTTTAGCTCAGTAATTCCAAGAGGGTTCAAAGGGTAGTTTAGGCATGGAAAAGGGTAGTTTCATTAAGATTGGTAAATTCAAAACTAAGGCAAGGGTAGTATAGGTATTGTATAGCTAAAAGAACACCCTAGGGCCTTCTAGAATAGGACTTTAGTGTAGGATTCAGTAAACTTAGGGCAGTAACTTGTGTAACAAGTCAGAAAATAAAGGGTAAAAATAGAATTAAAATAGGGACTAATGGGTAAAGTGAAAATCTGAAATTGGACCCTAAGTTCACCTATAAATAGGCATTCATTTGCCTTGTAGAAAAAAAGTCTTTTCAGCCTCTAAATCCCCCCCAAAAGTGTATTCTTCAACTTTCAGATCTAGCTTTTGAAATTCAAACGTCCAAAAATCCAAAAACAATAGAAAATTTAATAGAAAAACCAAAAAAAAGACAGTCACTGTTTCAATTAAATTTTCAGTTTAATTTCCAGCTTTCTTAGCTCCAAGTCTGGTATTTGAGGTTAAGTTCTGGTGGGTTTTAGGTCCAATTGAGCTAGTTTAGGGTTAAGTTCTGGCCTGTTGGAAGTTTTAAGTGTATTCAGGTCTATTTGCGAGTTTATTTGGCTTAATCTGACGCTGTTTTGCTTATCACTGGGCTTGGGATTATCATTTTTGATCTCACATTATCTTCCTGCTGCTGTGACCTGCTGTAATACTGCTAATTGCTCAATTATTAGCTGATCTCCTCTCCTTTTCACTTATATCTCAATTTCCAGGTATGTCACTAGACTCAAGTGACGTTGGATAATGAATCAGCATGTATGGAAGTTGGTTATTGAAGAACTGTTTGATTTGGCCTGGAATTTTCAATTTAGGAACTGTTTAAATAATTTTGTACGTGTAAATTGGAACTTATTGGACTGAAACTGTTTTGTAGTAATTGGACTGTTAAATTCCAGATCTGGATTCATTTTTTTTAGCTTTTATCTTCAGTAAATGCAGTTGAACTCTTGTGATAGTTGTAGCTTAGTATTGGAATATACAACTTCCTATATATTAAGTCTTGGCATAATAAATAGCTTTTAGCAATAGTTTCAAAATTTGTTCCTAGAGTCACGAGTTCCCTATGTGAATTTTGCTAGTGTGAATAACATACTGAATTGTTAGTGAATGATGTTAGCTCTTAATATTAGCTCTTAAAACACTTGACAAGCTTTTCAGTAGTTGTAAAACTGTCCGAATAATCCATCTTAGCAATTCGTTTATAGCCTATTAAATGAGACTAAGTAGCTGTTGAGTTTCAGTTAATGTATTCATTTGGAATATCAGTTAATGGTAAGGTCTTGACAATCAAGGGTTAATGAATTAGCTAATGTTTAGTCGCAAATCACGCCTGAAGAAATAAAAATGCAATACGTCTGTCTGGATTCATATAGAAGACCATTTAAAATAGTTGAGCTTATTCAAGATAGATCAAGTGAAGTTTATACTAATTTGGTTACTGATCATATTTACTGGCTCCAAATTAAAAGTGAGAGTGGGCCTTTGAATTTGTTCTGGGCCCAGGTAGTCCCGCCCTTTTTAAAAGGAAACATGAATTGCTTTGAAATACCTGCTAGCCATGTTTTGTTCTATTCATTAAGTTATTGGGCCTGATTGTGGGGAATTGACTTATAGACTTTTGGATATTTCAAATATGTTAATTAATTAGGATTTTTCTTGTATTGATAGAGACAACTAAATAGAAAAGCGCAGTCTACTTTAGATTTGCCTTTTAAATAATAAATGAGACGAGCCTCGCCAATTGAAATACAAATGTGGGGCCCTCAATAAATGTTATATATAAAATACTTAGAATTCGGGCGGACCGTTTAGCGAATTTCACGGTCTTCCCCAAAGATAATAAACGCGCAGTTGCTTTAGGCGCGTATTTTAATAATATTACCTTCCTAAATGTGGGTGCACATTTATGTGACCCAAATCCAAATCTTAACGAAGTTGAAATGTGTTGACAATCACGGGTGCACTGGTGCGACGTGGTTCGAGACGCGTTTTCACGACGTTGCAATTCTTATTAAAAATAACAATAAAAGCGGTTAAAATAAAAGGCACATAGGTTAGAATATGTTATAAAATCAGATAAAAGCAAATACAACAGTTGAGCGACCGTGCTAGAACCACGGAACCCGGGAATGCCTAATACCTTCTCCCGGGTTAACAGAATTCCTTACTCGGAGTTCTGGTTCGCGGATTGTTAACAGAGTCATAATTTCCTCGGATCGGAATTCAACCGGTGACTTGGGACACCATTAATCTCCCAAGTGGCGACTCTGAATGTTAATAATAAATCCCGTTCCGACTGTCCTTTAATTGGAGAAACTCCTTTACACCCTCACAGGTGTAGCGTAAAAAAGGAGGTGTGACAGGGATAAGTTTGTTTCTAAGGTTTTGATCGATAATGGTTCTGCACTCAATATATGTCCTTTCACTACCTCAAAGCCTTGGGAATTGACATTGGAAAAGTTCGTGAAAGTCATGTGAACGTTGGAGCTTTTGATGGAGCGCAAAGGAGCGCTATTGGTGAAATTGACTTAGCATAATAAATCGGGCCTGTGGAGTTTATCATTGAATTTCAAGTGTTAGACATATATGCTACTTATAATTTGTTGTTGGGAAGGCCGTGGATTCACATGGCTGGTGCAGTCCCTTCCACTTTACACCTGAACATGATGTTTGTGTGGAATCACCGGGAAGTTGTGATTCATGGAGAAGCAAGCGATCCCATTTACCCTAGGAATTCAATCCCTGTCATTGAAAGTGTGGAGAGGCTGGATGGAGCCACTTTCCGCATTGAAGAAATTATGATTGCTACTCGAGGCAAAGAGATAAAGTTGCCAAGTGTGTTCGTGATGGTGGCATCAGAAATGTTGAAGAATGGCTTCGATCCTGGTCGAGGACTTGGAGCAAGGTTGCATGGAATAGTGGAGCCAATTCAGTTACCAGGGCAGAACAACACCTTTGGCCTAGGGTACGAACCCACTCCAAAAGAAGTCTCGGAGGCTCGTCTCAAGAAGAAAAGTGACATTGTCCTGCCACAGCCTATCCCGCCGCTAAGCCAGTCATTCCCCAAGACAGTTACTATTCATGAGCTAGATGAAGATGCTGAAGACGACCTCGTTGAAGGAATCAGGAACCTATTCCTTGCCGATTGCTATGTGATTCTGAATGATTGCACTGAGACACCAACTATTTGGGATGCCGCACCTGGAGATGTTTGAACAATTGGACTTGTACCCCATCCCGGGTTCGCCGGGAGTCTTGGTAGATCGATTGTATTAGTACTTTTTAAACAACACGATTCAAAATTGAGGCCTGAATCGTGTCTATGATTTTTATGTTGTTTGCCTCGATCTTTTGGAAGCTTAAATGCAAAATCTAAATATGCTTTTTCGTTTTACATTTAAATTTTTTTGTCTTTATTAATTTTCTTTTCTTTTTTATTTTATTTTATTTTTCAGCAAACAAATTAATAAAAATGCCGACACTGTGAATGTGTCATGTAATGAAACAAATGAACAAAATAACAAGCAAGATCTTGAAGAATATGAAGAAGACGTGCCGCCTGCAGAATTAACTAAAGAATTTGAGCAGTTTGAGAACAAGTCAAAACCAAATTTGGATGAAACAGAGCTTATAAATTTGGGGAATTCAGAGTCTATAAAAGAAACAAGAATTAGTGTCCATTTGACGCCATCAGAAAAGGAGAAATATGTAGATCTTCTGAGAAAATACGTCGATGTGTTCGCTTGGTCGTATGACGACATGCCTGGTTTAAGCACCAATTTTGTTTTCCATAAGTTGCCAACGGATCCATCTTGTCCCCCGGTAAAGCAAAGAACAAGAAAATTCAAAACGGACTTAAGTTTGAAGATCAAGGAAGAAGTCTCCAAGCAATTTAAGGCAAATGTCATCCGAGTCACGAAGTACCCCACCTGATTGGCCAATATAGTACCAGTTCCAAAGAAGGACGGGAAGATCAGAATATGTGTGGATTATCGGGATCTCAACAAGGCTAGTCCAAAGGATGATTTCCCACTCCCGAATATTCACATACTCATTGATAATTGTGCAAAGCATGAGTTGCAGTCATTCGTTGATTGCTTTGCCGGTTACCACCAGATTTTGATGGATGAAGATGATGCTGAGAAGACAGCGTTTATCATACCTTGGGGGGTGTGTTGTTATCGGGTGATGCCATTTGGACTTAAGAATGCAGGTGCTACATACATGAGAGCTATGACAACTATTTTTCATGACATGATCCATAAAGAGATTGAGGTCTATGTGGACGATGTCATCATCAAGTCACGGAAGAGTTCAGATCACTTGGTAGACCTGAAGAAGTTCTTTGATAGGTTGCGGCGGTACAATCTGAAGCTGAATCCCGCAAAGTGTGCATTCGGAGTTCCAGCTGGAAAATTATTAGGTTTCATTGTCAGTAGAAGGGGCATAGAGCTGGATCCTTCAAAGATAAAGGCTATCCAAGACCTGCCACCTCCAAAGAATCGGAAGGATGTGATGAGCTTCCTTGGTCGCCTTAATTACATCAGTCGTTTCATAGCCCAATCAACAGTGATTTGTGAGCCAATATTCAAGATTCTGAGGAAAGATGCCACTACCAAATGGACAGAAGAATGTAAACGAGCTTTTGATAGGATCAAGGAATATTTATCTAACCCACCGGTGCTGGTACCTCCGGAACCTGGAAGGCCGTTATTGTTATACATGTCCGTATCAGATAATGCATTTGGATGTGTTTTGGGGAAACATGATGAAACTAGGAGGAAGGAGCAAGCCATATACTACTTGAGCAAGAAGTTCACACCATATGAAGCAAGATATACTTTGTTGGAACGCACCTGTTGTGCCTTAACTTGGGTTGCACAAAAGTTGAGGCATTACTTGTCAGCATACACCACTTATCTCATTTCCATGATGGACCCGCTTAGGTATATCTTTCAGAAACCTATGCCTACAGGGAAGCTGGCAAAGTGGCAAATTTTGCTAAGTGAGTTTGACATCGTGTATGTTACCAGAAGGCCATCAAAGGACAAGCTTTAGCTGACCACCTTGCAGAAAATCCTGTGGATGAAGAATACAAGCCACTTAGGACGTACTTCCCAGACGAAGAAGTATTGTTCGCTGGAGAAGATATTTCAGAAGCATATTCTGGTTGGAGAATGTTTTTTGATGGAGCCGCAAACTTCAAAAGAGTCGGAGTTGGAGCAGTACTAGTTTCAGAATCTGCACAACATTATCCAATCTCAGCGAAACTTTGATTTCCATGCACCAACAACATGGCGGAATATGAGGCTTGTATACTTGGGCTCAGAATGGCCGCTGATATGAACATCCAAGAGTTATTGGTTGTAGGTGATTCATACTTGCTGATTTATCAAGTACAAGGTGAGTGGAATACAAAGAACACAAAAATCCTACCGTACTTACATTGTGTGAAGGAGTTGTGCAAGAAGTTTATCAAGGTGGACTTCAAGCATGTTCCAAGAGTTCAAAATGAGTTCGTAGATGCTTTAGCAACTTTGTCTTCCATGATTCAACATCCAGACAAGAACTACATAGACCCCATCAAGGTGAATGTGCAAGATCAACCAGCTTATTGTTTCCATGTGGATGTAGAGCCAGACGGAGAACCATGGTATTATGACATTAATAAGTATCTCAAAACAAGGGATTACCCTGAAGGAGCAACCAGTACCCAGAAGAGAACACTTAGGAGATTGGCAAATCACTTTTTCCTAAACGGCAAAATCCTATATAGGAGGACCCCAGATTTAGGACTGTTGAGGTGTGTAGATGCCAGGGAAGCAACCAAGTTGATTGAAGAAATACATGCAGGAACATGTGGGCCTCACATGAATGGGTTTACTTTGGCAAACAAAATTCTGCAAGCAGGTCACTTTTGGATGACCATGGAAACAGATTGTATTCGTTTTGTACAGAAATGTCATCAGTTTCAGATCCACAGTGATTTGATTCGAGTCCCACCAAATGAACTCAATGTGACAAGTTCTCCTTGGCCGTTTGCAGCTTGGGGCATGGATGTCATCGGCCCTATTGAGTCGGCCGCCTCGAATGGGCATAGATTTATCTTGGTAGATATTGATTACTTTACAAAGTGGGTAGAAGCCTCTTCTTACAAGTCAGTTACAAAGAAGGTGGTAGCAGATTTTGTCCGCAATAACATTATTTGCCGGTTTGGAATTCCTGAGTCAATCATTACAGATAATGGAGCCAATCTCAATAGTGACTTGATGCGAGAAATATGTGATAAGTTCAAAATTACTCACCGAAATTCCACTCCTTATCGACCTCAGATGAATGGAGCCGTTGAAGCAGCCAACAAAAACATAAAGAAGATATTGCGGAAGATGATTGATAACTACAGGCATTGGCATGACAAGCTACCATTTGCTCTCCTTGGATATCGCACTACAGTCAAAACATCAACTGGGGCAACGCCTTATCTTCTGGTCTATGGAACTGAAGCTGTATTACCTGCGGAAGTTGAAATACCATCTTTGAGGGTCATCCAGGAAGCCGAGCTGAGCAATGCAGAATGGGTGAAGAATCAGTACGAGCAACTAATGCTTATTGACGAGAAGAGAATGAATGCAGTTTGCCATGGTCAACTCTATCAAAACAGGATGTCCAGGGCCTTCAACAAGAAAGTGAAACCACGACAGTTCAAACCGGGGCAATTGGTTTTGAAGCGCATATTTCTGCACCAAAATGAAGCTAAAGGAAAGTTTGCACCAAATTGGTAAGGTCCGTACATGGTGCATCGGGTATTGACTGGAGGAGCACTGATTTTAGCAGAAATGGATGGTGAAGTATGGCCCAGGCCCATCAACGCAGATGCAGTCAAGAGATACTACGTCTAGAGGCATATCTGGCAACCTCTTTCTTTTCTATGTAATGATTCTTAATGTAAATGAACTACGTTTGACCTGATTCCCGTTTAAGAGGGGATACGTAGGCAGCCCTGTGGGTTCGGTCTCATCATAATAAAAATTCAAAATTTCCCCCCAAATTGGAAACTGGGGCAGCTTTTGAAGGCGTCATCATGAGGAGGCATCAGTCATCGACAAAGGAGGGTCAAGCAAGATGAATGACGGGATTCCAGATGAGGACGTTAACTTTGTTTCACGAGCATGTCACAATGCAAAATTCGGCAACAACTTTATTTTATAAAATTTATGCATATTTTATTTATTAAAATAGGATTTTTCATTATAAAATTCTTAACTATTCGTACCCCAAGATTCAGTGTTGGGCGGAGGCTACAAGTCCAAACAAAGTGGGAAGCGCAAGACTATCAAAGGCCAGAGCATCAAAGTCAACACGAATCAACCTTCCCCCCCAAACTCACAAGTTTTTCTTTGAGTGCAGATTTTCAAGATAGAGGAAGCAGAAGAATCAATAACAAATATAAATACCAAGACCCTTCGTCGAACGGTTTGAATCTCTTTATAGTATTTTATAGAAAATTATACCTTTTGAATTTTGATTATCTTTAAAATCCAAGTTTGAGATTTTTTCTAATGATAATTTTGGAACTTTACAATATTTTTTTTAATACATTGTCATTACTTTTCAGCCTCTAATTTTTATAAATGCAAACTACATCGCATACAACTTTAAATATATTGCACATTGACTTTTAAATGCACTGCACCATTACTTTCAAATGCACCGCAAATGCACTTCACCATTGCTTTCAAATGCACCGCAAATGCACTGCACCATCGCTTTCAAATGCACCGCACAAATACTTTCAAATGCATTGCACCATCGTTTTCGAATGCACCATTGCTTGCAAAATGCATAATATAAATGCTTTCAAATGCACTGCACTTTTTCTTTCAAAGGCACTGCAAATGCACTGCACAAAGGCTTTAAAAAAGTACTATATCATTGCTTGCAAATGCACAATGCAAATGCTTTCAAATACACTGCACCATTACTTTTAAATGCACCATACAATTGCCTTGCAAATGCACCACAAATATTTTTATTACCTTGAATCATTTGGCTTAGAAAGCCTCATCAGTCATTTGGCTTAAATGCCTCATAGTCATCAATCATTAGCTTAAATGCCTCATTTTTATAGATCATACATAAGTCATCGCTGAAAGGTACCATTTACATGAATCATTGGCTCAAAGCCTCATTTCATTAGTCATGATCAAAGAATTATTTTTAACATACCTGGCTTATTTTATGATAAATTAACGGCTTAGAGGTGTCATTTTAATGAAATTATTGTTATGACTTATCGCATTTTTATATCTTGTTTACTAACAATTTTACCTAGCATGTTGAGTTTAGCAGGAAATTTAGCACAACGTGGAACTCTATCTAAGCAGCGAACTGGGGCAGTTTGCTGGGGAGGAAACCAGACTCGCCAGCAAAAGTCAAAGGTCTACTTTCGAATTCTGTTCGGCTTGACTACCAAAATCGTGGCCAAAATCCTTATTTCGAAACATTCTTTTTCAATCATGATTCCCAGTGTCTGACACCTTGTGTTTCCATAATTCGACACTGGAGCAGCATTTTAGGATCCATATCAATCGTTAAGTCCTACTTCATAGTACCATAAGTCTTGAATTACATATGACTTGATTCTCGTAGATCCCGAGGTGCGTGGGCGATTCTGAAATCAGAGTTCGATCATAGCTCTGTAAAGTTTCTTTCATTTCATAAGACATCAAAGTTTCATGTTATAATCCTTCCAATATTCTGATCCATATTTACAAATCGGGACAAAATTGGTCACTAAGTCAATTTCTTTGCCCGAAGACTCTTTCATCGTCCACGGTCAAAGAGGGGCAGCTGTTGAAAACCAATTTTGGCCCTCCTTTTTCATAAGCAATTTCTCTATACTTCCTAATTCTTAATAATTTACTAAATATATTTTACATATTTTTATCCAAAACATTGGTTATATTTTTTTCTATCCTCAAGATTTTTAAAATAAAATATAATTATTATCCTTAATATAATTTAGTATATTTATTATAATTATATCGTTATTATTATTTTAGTTACTTAGTCACTATCATATTATTATTTAACGCTAATGCATCGTAATAATTAATACAAATATTATTTGCCAATCTATATTTTATTTCTCTACTTCTTATTCTATATATAAATGCATACATACTAGATATTAATTTTTACAATAATATAATATATTTTATTCTAAATTATTAGAATTATAGAGGCATAGTAATATTTAAAGTGAAGAAGGATTTTTAATTGTAAATTAGATCATCTTGGTAAAGTTTAATGTTATTTAAAATGAGGCCAATTTTATAACACATTTTTCAGATTTTTAAACCCCATAAATCAACCAAAATAGGCCATATCCGCCAACCCATCTACCTAACTCTTTCATCTACACGGACTTCACATAAGCGCCACATAATCCTCCACATAGGCGCTAACGGTACAAATCCCATGACCAACACACTCCTAGCACATGCTCTCCTCATCCCTTCACACTTTGACCCCACACCTTGCCACATGGATTCATCAGATCTAGTCCATTTTAAATTAATGGTCAAGATCATTTATTCTATCTTCTAGAGAATTCCAAATAAATTCTTGCTTTATTTATTTTATTATACCTTATTTACTTATATCAAGATTAATCTCAGCCATTAGATGCATCTAATCCAATGGTTGGATTTATTTCTAAAATTAAAATTAATTTTGACTAGGGTTCATCTCTTTCCCTCTTTCAAAGAAAACCAGCGTTTCTTTTGTCTGCCATGGCAGAAAAGTTTTGGCTCCTTCTATTTTTTTGGCAAAATTTGACTCTCAAATCTTATAATCAGAAATTTGTATAGCTATTCTAAGGAATCATCTGCAAACTCAAGCACTTTGACTCAAAAATTCAAATTCGTTTGCTATTTACAATGAAGTTGACAAAGGTAAAAAGGGTTCTCTTTTTGTTTCCTCCAAGATTTCACAATTTTGGCAACCGAATCCCTGCTTCTCCTGCCCATATCGTCCTTTTTCTTTCTTCTACACGTCATTTCAAACGGTTCTTGATCCGTTTGAAACCCTAACCCTTCAAGAATCCCGCCCAAATTAACCCTAGAAAGGTGTAGTAATTCTTCTATAAATACAGAGGTTTTGGTAATAATTGAGGACAACTCTTGGAGCCATCTTCAAACAATTTTATTCTTCAAAAATACTCTAAAATTCTCAGTTGTGTCGCCTCTGTTACTTCTTGCTAAAACAGAGAAATTTTTCTTTGCAAAGTTCGCGGTTGTAAGCTCGAGTTCAAGTCCGAAGCCAGAATCTATAGATTTATTCGACGCGCCCAAGTTCGCTGCATCGCAAAAGGTCAGTGCTGAAATATTTCTTCTCGCTTTGTCTTTAAAGATTAAAATGGTTGTATGTTCTTTTGTATGAGTTTTAATGGCTGCTCGTTAAAATCGTGATTTTTAGCCAGCCTCTGTAGAAGCTATGAAGTTAATCAAAATAAGAGTTCAATAAAGCATGAATAGGTTTCTGGCAATTATCTTATTAGTAATTGATGAAATGGCTTTTTATTTTTAAGTATATTATAATTTCTTCTTTTCTTTTGTCAAAGTTATGGTGTTGCATTAGTCTAGCATGTATCAAATATTGCTCTTCACTCCATATATTAAAAGTTACCGTGTCTGCACTCTCATTTTTCATGCCTCAAAATATATCCCAAGTTTATGTTTTAGTATAAATGCCATAGAAAATATTTATTAGAAATTAACTATTTTGGGTGCTTAGATTGAATTTTTTTTTCATGTTTAGTAGTAACAAGTTTTAAAAGTAGTTTGCTTCACAGAGTTCGCGTCTAAAAATGATAAAATTTAAGACCTTTTGTATAGATACTACATGTATAGAAGCCACTGCCTTAAGATGAACTTTTGAAGAATACTCCATGTTTTGAAATATTTCTTCTTTTGTGAGTTAAGAACTATATTTATAGTCATAGATTTACACTATGTTTATGAAAAGAACTTAATAAACTAGCTTGACCATTTTAAACCGGTGAATATCTAAAGTAATTTTGCTAGATAGCTCTATACTTATATTTGCTTAAGTAGTTAAGTTTTTCTAGCTGAAAATAACATAGATTTATTATGAAGTTAGGACTAGTTAATGCTTAAACAGTGGATTGTAGACTGAAATTATACTCTCAGATGGTAGATGGTAGAAAAGATAATATTCAGGAAGACTAAAATATCATGTGCAAAGGACTAGAAGTTCATTGAGACCACCTGCCATTATTAAAAGTTCTTGTATGTGCGCTTAAGAGAAGGTTGTTCTTAACTAAGTGCAGAAATTTGACATTTATGAACCTTTCAAATGATTTCCCTTTTCTTACTGTTACTATCAAGTGTTCCATTAGAATACTTTAGTATTTGGTCCTAATGCTTGAAATAAAGTAAGAAAGCATGTGTTTCTGTGCGTTAGATGAAGTCATGGTATTATTTCTCTTAAGAAAAGTCTGCTGCTACTTCGTTATTCTTTTTTAGAAGGGCATGCTGCAAGGACTTTTATGACTTAATATGAAAGTTGAAAACCATGTTTTTCGGAGTGTGAAGGATTATGTTGACCATATTTATCTTTTCGACCTTTTAGATTTCATATGAATATGAAAAGTTAGTATTCAGGCTTGGATAAAGACCATAAATCTATTGGCATAAGCTTGTTATTTAGTTCATAATCTTGCTGTAAATTTTTGTCCAAGTCTATTTCTAACTTCCCTCTTTCTAATTTATTGCTTTTCTCTTTTGTTGTTTGGCATATGTACTTGGAGCAATATGACTTTTAATGCAAGACTCGCCCCGCCCCAGCATGGAATCATTACTATTGAGCCATAGACTATGATGGACATCTAGAAGAAGAACAAGCGAAAAGCTTGGGGTCGCCTATGGCGGCCTTCGTTATTTACATTTACTCTGTTTCGAATTTTTAATCAATTTGGTTATATTCTTTTGATTAGTTTAGTTCTACACTTAACTTGAGTTTGTTAATTTAGTTTTGATTTCTTTACTTAGTATTCTCACTTAGTTATGAGCAGATATCATCTATTTTATATAGTAATTCTTTCAAGATTTTTTTTGGAAGAACCATTTAGATTTCAGGTTTCTATTATATAAGTTTGGAATTGAATCAAATCTTCTTGAAAAAAAAAGAGAAAAAAAGGTGGGGGTGTGCTTCAGCTGAAATTGAAGAATTGTTTCTTATAACATCATGGAAAACGTGAATTTATCTTCTAAAAAAAAAATCTTCCTTAGAAGGATTGTATCCTATATATATATATATAAGCTTTGTTTATGTAATAATGTTCCTCAAAGGTTTATTAAAGTCTTTCAAAGTTAAACTATTCTATTCTAAGTTATATTTTGTCAAAATACCTCAAACGATATTTTTTGATATTTTTATACAATTCTTATTAACCTAAGCTTGGTCGGTTAACCGTTATTAACGGATTTTTAAAAGTGCTTTAAAAACCTTCCTTTTTAAAATATTTAAAACCCTTACTTAGAATCTTTAGGTGAAGACCATAAGACAGAGTTTGACATAAGCTTTAAAATAGGTGTCCTAATTCACCTTAAAATTTATTAGGTGGTGACTCTCTTAAAATTAACTAAACCTCAAAATCGCTAATATGTTATACTCTAATTTGACCCGGTTTAAATGGGGTATAACAGTGATTACACCTAGCATTTGTGAGGTAAGTTATTTCTAATTAATGTGAGTTTAATACTTGAGTTTTGGGTAGATTAACACATAAAAATTTGTGAAAATCATGGGAATAGAGTAAAACCTAGGGTATTGTTAAAAACAAGGTTCAACCACGAAATTTGTTGTAGAATGAAGTAGAAATCGTATATTCTTGATCCTTAGGTTATAAAGAACAACTTCCTTCGAAAAATTTAGGAATTCGGGCACGTGGGCCCGGGGTTAGATCTTAGGAAAATTGTGTTTAAGGGTGGGAAATTGCTTAAATAGTTGGAATATGATCTTGTATGCTTATATTGACTAGTTCCTACCTCGTTTATCTAGTTTTGAATCGTTCGGCTCCAATTTTAGGGTTCGGGCTCATTCTTGGTATTGGAAGTGCACATTAGAGCGAGGTGAGTCTCCTTTCTAACCTTGTAAGAGGGAATTGTCCCCATAGGTAAAATAATTGATTATGTGCTCCTATTGTGGGGGCTACGTACGCACAAGGTGACGAGAGTCCGTGCGTAGCTAATAATATGTGTAAGTCCGGGTAGTCTAGGACCCAAAAGCATGCTATACTTGGGATATCTGTAATCTTATTGATAGTTAAATTTCTTAAATCCTATCGAATTGGTAAATGAATTTCTAAGGGAATTGAACTTCATTTCTTAAATCGTTAAAAGAGAATTGGCTTTTATTTTGAGAAATGATCCCCGATAAATTCTTAATTTGCTGTTTGAGCATGTATTTCTACATGTACCTGCGTCGCATGTATGATTCGCGAGCAGGGTGATTGTTTATTGAAATTTGACCGCGTCCCATGTATGATTCGCGAGCGGGGTAATAGATGCATCTATGGTTCGCGTCGTTCGACCCTCGGCAGTGCACATTTTACATTTATGTTGGATCGGACCGTACGACCTCGGCATGAGTTGCGCATGCTTGTATTGCTTGCCTTGAGAATTTTTGATATTGATATCTGCTCTCCCCGACTTGAGATAATTGTTAATTAGTGGATTATGAATCCGGAGACTTTTAATAGAAAGGAACTATTACCTGTTTCGTGACTCATTTGAATTTATTGTCGTTCTTAATAAATCTGTGATTCATCGCATTGACAATATTATTATTTGACCATTAGTAAGTGTCGAAGTTGCCATGTCGTCTCTACTTCTTCGAGATTAGGCGGGATATTTACTGAGTACACGTTGTTTTCGTACTCATGCTACACTTGCTGTGCATTTTGTTGCACTGGTGCAGGTACTTCTAGTGGCCTACTGGGCGTTGCAGTATGGGTGACACGGAGACTAGGTGAGCTGTATTTCCTCGAGTCGACCCGCAGCTAGTATAGTCTCTCTCAGAATTTTATTTACTTTCTGTCCAATTTGTGTTCCGGACAGCTGTTGTACTTTATTCGATTTCTTAAAAATTGCTCGTGCACTTGTGACACCGGGTTCTGGGATGGTTATAAAGTATTTTGTATCAACTGCTTATTATTTAATTTGATTTGAGACGATTATCTTTTTAATTGATAAATTTGAAGGAAAATCATTGATTTCAAGAGTATTAAAACGAGAATTTAATTAGGTATTTTTGTTGGCTTGCCTGACAGTGGAGACCGGCGCCATCACGACCTTAGTGGATTTTTGGGTCGTGACATTGGAGTTGTGTTCGAACATAAATACTACTTGGAGTTGTTTTTGAATTTTATGAATGACTTAGAGTGAAAATTATGAAAAATAGCTTTTTGAAATTTTTCAGAATTAAACTTCAAGTTGGATTTAAAATTTTATGCCAAAAATTAATTTTGGAAAAAGTAAAAAAAAAAATTATAGCCAAACGAGCCCTTAAACTAGCAGAAGGTTGGCCTACTAGTGTACATAGGAGCGAATAGGGATAAAGCTCCTTAACGAACAAAATTTCATTATCATCTTTCAATTTCGACGTCTTTAATTAAGGGTGAAGAGATTTCTATCATCCCCGAACATCCCTTGGTAGGGAATAATGATGATGGATATTGTGATAATGGTTAAAGTGATGATGATAACTAATGCATGTGATTATGACTAAGCAAGAATTAACATCATATTCTGGTGTAGTTTAATCTTTTAAACACACTTACGATCATCATTGCTTAATGTTCCTTGCTCCAGCAACTGCAGTTTGCAACATCGCTGTCTTTGCTTTGCTTTGTACTTTACAGCTTTGTACTTTACATATTATGTTAAGCATCATTGGTCACTCCATATGATACATTATAAATATAATTTCGCTAATTTAATTTGTGATTCTTATTCTACCAGGCTCTTAGACCCTCTACGGACACGTTCTTATGAATTTAACAAAATATTTAACTTAAAATAAAGGGAAAATACATAAATAAGTAGCAGTTTTATTACAAATGATTAACAGTCACATGACGTAATGATTCAGCTGGACATTGGGAATTGGCATCATTCAGAATCAAGCATCTAAAGTCTGAGAGGGCTGAAAGTTATTTATATTTCTAAATTTTGTATTAAAAATTAAACTGCTATTTCAACTTTAAATGATTGGCATTTCTCACGGAAACAAATTTGCATTCTCCTCCTTCTATCTCAATCAACTTTTGAAATGTTTATTTTACCGTCTAGATTATGAATAATTATGTTTTTCTTTCTTAACTCTTTCCAATTCCATGATAGTTTTTAATTTTTTAAATTTACCTTATAGACTTCTCTATGACACAAATAAATTTTATTTTATAAAAGAGAAAAAAGTGAAGAAAAAAAAGAAGAAGAATCAAGCATATAATTTAATAACATTTAATGATGAAGAAATTAGCAGAATAAGAAATAAATTAACATAATGTACTTGTATCAATAATTTTATTAGTAACAAACTAAACTCACAAATCTATTTATACAATTGAGAGTAGAAGATATTGAATACTGCACAATCATATATGTAATGCATATAGTATAAAGAATCATTATATATATATATATATATATATATATATATATATATATATTTTTCTTTCTTCTACACGTCATTTCAAACGGTTCTTGATCCGTTTGAAACCCTAACCCTTCAAGAATCCCGCCCAAATTAACCCTAGAAAGGCCTAGTAATTCTTCTATAAATACAGAGTTTTTGGTAATAATTGAGGACAACTCTTGGAGCCATCTTCAAACAATTTTATTCTTCAAAAATACTCTAAAATTCTCNTATATATATATACTAGGGAGAAGAAGAGATAAAGTGGAACTTAAGGATATACTTAAGTTAAATCATCTAGGTAAAAGAAAGAAAATAATCAAATATAATAAAAAAAATTACATAGAGAGGGGATTGAAATTGTCTAGGGCGAAACGTCAATTGCTCAAATTTGAAAGGAGAATTTAATATTAAAAATAATGTTTGGAATGTAATCGAATTTCACTCCGCTGCAAAGATACAATTTAATCCACCTTAATAAATTCCTTTCTGAAAGCAAATAAAATTGCTCCATGCATCTTCAAAGGAAAAAAAGTCAAACCACAAACAATAGGTGCAAATTTTTTTTTCCTCAAAGGAGAATGGTCAACATTGCCAGTTTCAAACTGAAAGAGAACTCATTTTCTCGAAATAGACGCATGGCCACAAGTTGGTTATGTTAGAAATTTACCGTCTCTTCTAGAAACTTTTAGTGTGGCCCACATATAAGGTAATAAATTATTTATCTTGTCTTCCAAAGAAAATAATATATCAGATAATATTGAGCAGTTATGCATATATGGTAATTTCTTTGATGGAAAGAAATTACCATATATTAGGAGTCCCTAGGGTATTTATAATTTATGGAGAAGTCCCTAGGGCTAAAGTATTTGCCTAAAGTCCCAGCCTACCTATAAATAAGCATGTGACTCCATCAGTCTGGCATCCTACGATAGGCACAGGCTAGAAGGCTCCTAAGTTTTCTGTCAAGATTCTTCCAAGGCGACTCTACGATACTTGAACAACTACGGCTGAAGGTATGTTCCTTGGTTAATTTTCGCTACATCGGCTCTGCGTATGTATTAAATTTCAACATGTGGTATTAGAGCCGCCCTTTAGCTGTGTGGTTCAGTGTCTAATAGTTGTTATGCTAATTAGAACTTTTGAAATCAATCATCGAATTTTATTTCAATTGGAAGTTTTAAGCACTACCAATTATAAGATTAGTGTTTAATTACCTTACGTATTCTGTGATTGAAGTTCATGTTCTCATCGAATTTGTTAGTCAAGGCATTTTGATTTAATTTATCAACATGTCTATTTAGTTGAAGTTTTCACACAATTACATTCTTTGTGGCGTAAAATTCTTGTTAAAGTTTATGAACCAAGATTTTTGTAGTGTTTGTCTTGAAGACAAGTGGTAAAACAGTAGTCTTATGTGAAACTTCTAGATCTGTTATGTTTTGATCCATATAAAGTAATTGGATTCACGCCTAGTCTGGCAAAGCTTGTATTGCACTGTTTAAAATATAGAGATGCTGCTTTGCTTTGATTTTTTTGTTTATTTTTTGTGTTATCTTGTTCTTTAAAGCCTTGCAGTAATCTTGTAAGCTAGATTGAAATAATTGCTTCAAAGGATAAAAGACAATAGACTAATTTTAAGTTTCTGTTACCCGGAACATGTCCGGTATATGTATAAGTTTTAAAAAATTTATTTTGAAGTTGAGACGACCTACAAAGGTGTCCTTTAGTTTTTGGCGGCAGATTAATATGCTTGCATGTATTGTTTATTTTATTTACGGAAAAGGGTCAAAACTATCCCTATCGTTTGATAAATGGTTTATAAATATTCTCCGTCCATCTATCCGTTCAAAAATATAACTCTGTCCATCTATCCGTTCAAAAAAACACACGAAGTTAATTCTATTAATAAAAATACCCCCGCGACTAACGGCAGAACTAATGGAGTATTTTTTTTTTGAACGAATAGATGGACGGAGGGTATTTATAAACCATTTAGTAAACGATAGGGATTTTTAATTGGGCAACGTGACAATCTTTGACTGGAACAAAAAATGGATATTATTTCAAACCATTTACCTTATCCGACCCATTTACAAAAATGGGTAGTATCTATCACACCCATTCCCACTCATCTGATCTTCCCCTTTCTTCTTCTCCACACAATAACAAATTAATTAAAGAATAGATAAAACCCAAAATAAAATAACCCAAAATTCAAACCAGATTCTGAAATTTCTCCAATCAAACTCAGGATAAGTATTGAAACTCTTAAATGGAAAATCAACAGATACATTTGGGTTGTTAAGTAAGAAGACAAGGATCAAAACAAACCAAAAATCTGAAACAAAAAAATTGAGCCCAAATGCTAAAATTGTCCAAATTTATCAATCAAATCTAGGAGAAATATTGAAACTTTGAAAGGGACAAGTAATGAAAATCTTTGGATTGTTCATAAGAAGACAAAAGAGCCACGAAATAATAGAGAAAAAACAACTACATATAACTGATACAAGCACACAAGAAAATTAAAACCAAGGTACTAAAAAGCTTGAAATTATCACATTCTAGGATAAAGATTGAATCTATAAAAGGTAAAAAAAAAAAAAAAAAAAAGTAAAGGGTTACCTTTGGGATGTTCATAAGAAGAAAAAGAGGAGGACAAAGAGCCATGAGTTGCAGATGAAGTGAAAGCCAAAGCCATATTTTCAAACACAAAGAAAGATTTGTTTCAACAAAGAAACGCTAAAAATACTTTGTGAGATGAGAGTGCGTGTGCTGGGTGATAAGGAAAAAGAGAGGAAAAAAAAGCAAAGAAAAAAAAAGAAAATAATTAGGCGGGTCAAATAAATAGGGCCGGACCAGGTAAATAAGTAAAACTAAGACCCATATTTGATTCTTGGTCAATAATCCCTATCGTTTGCTCAATGGTTTATAAATACCCTCCGTCCATCTATCCGTTCAAAAAAACACACTCCATCAGTTCTGCCATTAGTCGCGGGGGTATTTTTGTTAATAGAATTAACTTTGTGTGTTTTTTTGAACGGATAGATGGAGGGAGTGTATTTTTTTAAACGGATAGATGGACGGAGGGTATTTATAAACCATTTAGCAAACGATAGGGATACTTTTGGCCCTTTTCCGTTTTATTTATTTTGAATGCCTTTGGCCATTTAAATAATAGCAAAGGTTTAAAAGGGATAAAGCCTACTGTTTGTGTGATTGAATAGAAAACAATACGATTAATTCTGTTTGCTTTGCCACTATATAAAGTAGTTAGTTCAGTTATAAGAATTAACCTTGGGTAATATGGCTTAAGCCTATATCAAGTATGCCCATTCAAAAGTTAATCAACATCTTGTTTAAGTTGATTAATTATGGTTAATTATTTGAGATGTCATTTCAGTTTTCTTTTATGTGATGTATTTAGGAGTGGCCACAGCATCTTGAGTACTTAATATAAAAGAAATTGAGTTATTTAATCACATCAAGTTTAGTGATTAAAAGTTATAATGACATCTATTTAGTCCAGTTATCTTATTAAAATGGTAACCCGGCCTACAAGGAGGTAACCATCTTGGTGAGATTAATTGAAATGAGATAGTAAACCTTTAAGTTAAAATTATATTATGCCCACAGGTACGGATAAATTTTTGATGTATTTTGGTTTACTACTCTAATAAAGTTAGTAAATTCTATGCATGGGTTGCAACCTCTGCCCACAGGAAGGTCTAGAATTTACTAAGAATCGGTATTTTACTCGATTCACTTTATGATGGATTGTCCTTTATAGCTTATGTATGTTTATCCTTATTTTGCAGTCTTTACATCTTTTCCTACCGCTATTTTTAATGAGAATGCTCGAATTCCAATGCTTTTTGGTGACAATTATGCTGAATGGAAGGAGAAAGTCATTCTCACTTTAAGGTACTCGGATTTGGATTTGGCACTCCGTGTGGAAGAACTACCTATTCCCACAGAATCAAGTACGCCAGTGGCTAAGGCTAATTATGAGCGGTGGGAGCGATCCAATCGCTTAAGTTTGATGCTCATAAAATCCCACATAAGCCAAAGCATTAGGAGTTCTATCCCTAACAGCGATAAGGTCAAAGCTTACTTGAAGGCATTGGCCAGCACCCTTATGAAGAGGCTTTCAGGTATGACTTTCGACAGAAGTCGTACAGTGCGTGAGCACATTATGGTGATGCGAGATATTGCTACTAAACTCAAGTCCCTTGAGGTTAATATGTCTGAACCATTTCTTGTGCATTTCATTCTCAACTCACTTCCTCTGGAATATCGTCCGTTCAAGATATCTTACAACACACATAAGAATAAATGGCCAATCAATGAACTCTTGACCATGTGTGTTCAAGAAGAAGAGAGGTTGAAGCATGAGACACCTAAAAGTGTTAATATGGTGACTCATGGTAAGAGAAATGCAAAGAAGGGAAAAGTGTTCTCATGAAGAAGAAAAGCACCTTTGATAAAGATGCTTGTCGTTTCTGTAAGAAGAAGGGATACTGGAAGAAGGATTGCCTGAAATACAAGAAATGGCTTAAGAAGAAAGGTAATTTTGCCTTTGTATGTTATGAATCTAATTTTACTGAAGTTTCTGATAATACGTGGTGGATTGATTCTGGTGCTACAATTCACATTTCCAAAATCATGCAGGCTTTCTAACTCAGAGGAAGCCGATAGGAAGTGAACAATATGTCTATTCTGACAATAGGACGTGTTCATGTGTGGAAGAAGTGGGGACTTATAGGCTCAGTTTGAAAGATGGTTTTCACTTAGATTTAGAAAATACTTTTTATGTTTCAGAATATTCTAGAAATTTAATTTCTCTTTCAAGACTATCGATTAGTGGATATGATTTGAATTTCATTATCCTTCTGTGAAACTTTTGAAAGATAATAAAGTTATTGGTTTTGGAAATTTAAACGGAAATTTATATAAACTTGAGCTAGACCCGACATTTGAATGCAATGTTTTAACCTTGCATGACAAAGAAATTGGCACTAAGCGATGTATTATCAATGAGAACTTATCAAGTCTTGGCACAAGAGATTGGGACACATCTCTATCGAAAGAGTCAAAAGGTTAGTTAATGATGGAGTCCTAAAAGCTCTTGATTTTTCTGACTTTGGCACTTGTGTGGACTACATAAAGGGTAAGCAGACCAACAAATCAATTAAAGGTTCCAAAAGGAGTTCTCAATTGCTTGAGATCATACATACAGACATCTGTGGACATTTTCCTACCCCTTGCTTGAATGGTAAGGGATATTTATCTCATTTATTGATGACCATTCAAGATATATGTATCTCTATTTTATGTTTAACAAATTAGAAACACTTGATGCTTTTAAAGTTTATAAAACAGAAGCAGTGAAACAAATTGGTGCTCAGATCAAAATTATAAGATCTGATAGGGATGGAGAATATTATGGTAGGTACACAAATAAGGGACAAGTTAAGGGTCCATTTACTGAGTTCCTTAAAAGTGAAGGTATAATTGCCCAATATACCATGCCAGGAACACCACAACAAAATGGTATGGCAGAAAGAAGGAACCAAACATTAATGGACATGGTAAGAAATATGATTAGCAGATCAAGTTTACCTTTATCCTTATGGAGTGAAGCCTTAAAAACCGCCGGGTATATTTTAAATAGGGTTCCATCCAAGGCTGTCTCCAAGACACCTTTCAAGTTATGGAAAGGATGGAAACCTAGTTTAAATCATTTACACATTTGGGGATGTCCAATTGAAGTGAGGGTTTATAACCCACAACTAAAGAAGTTGGATGAAAGAACAATAAGCGGTTATTTTATAGGCTATGCGGTTAACTCCAAGGGGTTTAGGTTTTATTGTCCTTCTAATTCTCCTACAATTGTTGAGGCTAAAAATGCTAAATTTCTTGAGGAACATGAAGAAAGTGGGAATGGTTTGACTCAAATGGTGGAATTGGAAGAAATAAGGGAACCACCTGTAGTACCTTTATATATTAGGAACTTAAATGTTGCTCAGAAAAATTCTCATGAATTATCTGAAAAAGAACAAGTTCAAGATCCACTACCACTTGAGGAGCCACATGAATATCAACCCGCTTTATCTGAACCCACTGAAGAAGTGTCTGAAACAGTGGGAGTAAGAAAATCCTCAAGAGTTCGAAAACCAACAATTTCTAGTGACTATGTTGTATATCTCCAAGAGTCTGGTTATGATATTGGACTAAAAGATGATCCATGCTCGTTTTCACAAGCCATGAGTGGAGAAAACTCCATACTTTGGTATGATGCTGTCACGACCCTAGTTCGCCCTCCGTGAACTGTCGTGACGGCACCTAGTCTCTACGACTAGGTAAGCCTAACAATTTGCGAAAAAAGGAACAAAATGCGGAAAACAAATAATAAAAAAACTGAGGAATAAACAAATATAGAAGTGTTTAAGATGCCGCTCGGCATGTACCAACACAAGATCTCAAAAACTGAACATTTTCCAAAATCCGGAATCCCATGAATCACAAGCTAAAAGATTACATAATAAGCTCTAACTCCAAAAATGTCTACCGACAAGGAAAAAAATACAGAAAGGGTTGTACTAGTACTGAGAATAGAAAGGGATTCTTCGGTCTGCGGACGTGGCAGATATACCTCGGAGTCTCTACAAAGCGCCTCGCCTCAAGGGTGATAAGACTGAGTGGAAGAACCTGGATCTGCACATGAAAAACATGCGCAGGAAGGGCATGAGTACACCACAGCGGTACTCAGTAAGTGCCAAGCCTAACCTCGGTCGGGTAGTGACGAGGAAAGCCAGGGCCCTACTGAGGTTAAATGAAATACAAGGTATAATAGTATAGAATAATACAGTATAATTAAGTGCAACAGTAAAAGGTAACACAGGACAAAAAGAACAACAACCGCTATATAGAGGCAAAATGATCATGGAAAGGAATACAGGTCAACACAGAGATAACAACCGGGGATCTCTCAGTATCCCGAGGATCTCTTAGTATCCTCAATATGTGTGCTGGGGATCTCTCAGTATCCCGAGTATCTCTTAGTATCCTCAATATATGCTGGGGATCTCTCGGTATCCCAAGGATCTCTTAGTATCCTCAATATACGTGCTGGGGATCTCTCGGTATCCCGCACTACCGTCAAAATCAGTATAGGTGCAGGGGATCTCCCGGAATACCAATCTGTAGTCCTAAATTAAACAAGCAGGGGGATCTCCCGGGATACCGTCCCGTAGTCCCAAAGTAAACACACAGCAGCAACACGAAGAATACTCAATTCAGTTCAAATTTCATACCAAGGTAAACACAGGTATTTCTAACCTAGCATGCCACTTATAATCCAAAGAAGGCAGTTTGAACAAATAAAAGCAATTAAGGCAATTAGACATGCTTCCCTAAGCTAACAGCAGGCTTACATTGCAAATAGTATAAGCAAGATAGTAAACACAATGAGAGTTACTTAATGAAAATAGGATTTTCAACAATTAGCACAAGTACACACTCGTCACCTCACGTAAAGGCATTTCAAGTATCAAAAATACCAAATCCTAAAGGGGAGTCCCCCCCCCCCCACAAGGTTAGGCAAGCCACTTACCTCAAACCGGCTCAAAATCAACTCGAAACCACGCTCTTGCCACGAGTACTCGACTCCAAATGGCCCAAATCTATTCAATGCAATTGCATAATATAAATAACACTTCAAGCAACTATTTCAACTAATAAATTCTAATCTAATACACGAAATTAGGTAAAATGACCAAAATGCCCTCCAAGCCCACGTCTCGGAATCAGGTAAAATTTACATTGTAAAAATCCTCATACTCTCACGAGTCTAACCATACCAAAAATTAACGAAATCCAACGTCAAATTCCCAATCAAAACTCAAAATTTAGGTCTAAGAACTTTCTCCAAATTTTTCCTCAATTTTCATTTCAAATCTGAAATTAAACGAATAAACTAACAATAGATTAATGGAATACAACTAGAAAGGGATAAGGAATTGTTACCCAATGATCTTCTCTTCAAAAACCACCCGAAATCGCCCTCTCCCGAGCTCCCAATCAATTTTTCTAACTTTTGAACTAAACCCTCGTTCTGCCCCTTTTTCTGACCAGGGATTTTGCACCTACGGTCCAATTTACGCATCTATGAGACCGCTTCTGCGGTCAAAGGACCGCTTATGCGATTTCCACTTAAATTCCCTTCACCGCACCTGCGACCCAGAATCCGCATCTGCGGTCCCGCAGGTGCGGTACACCTTCCGCTTCGGCGGTTTTAGCTCTTCTTTCCCTTGGCCGCTTCTGCGGCTTGATTCCGCATCTACGAGAGTCGCACCTGCGGCCTCTCAACCGCAAATGCGGTTATTACAGCAGTCCTAAACTTTAGCGGCAACTCCAATTTCCCAATCTTTCTGTCAACCATCCGAAATCACCTTGAGGCCCCCGAGACCTCAACCAAAAGAACAAACAAGTCTAATACCACTGAACAAACTTGTACAAATCTTCAAAATACCTCAAACAACATCAAATCAACCAATTAGCATCGAATTCAAGCCTAAGAACTTCAAAACTCTCAAAAATACGCTTTCGATCAAAAAGTCTATCAAACCTCGTCCTAATAACCTGAAATTTTGCACACACGTTACATTCAACACTATGGAGCTACTCCAACTTCCGGAATTCCATTCCGACCCCGATATCAAAATCTCACTATCGAACCGGAAACTTCAAAAATTCAACTTTCGGCATTTCAAGCCTAATTAAGCTACGGACCTCCAAAACACAATCCGAACACGCTCCTAAACCCGAAATCACCCAACGGAGCTAATGGAACCAACGGAATTCTATTCCGAGGCCGTCGTCACACTGTTCTGACTACGGTCCAAATTCTAGAACTTAAACTCTCATTTAGGGACTAAGTGTCCCAAAACTCTCCGAAACTCCAAATAAATCCTCCCGGCAACTCACAATAGCAGAAACAAACACGAGGAATGCAATTAATAGGGGATCGGGGCGTAAATTCTTAAAACGACCGGCCGGGTCGTTACAGATGCCATGAAAGAAGAGTTAGAATCTATGGGTAAAAATAAATTCTGGGATCTCGTTAAGTTACCAAAGGGAGCCTCTACTATAGGTTCCAAATGGGTCTTTAAAACTAAAAGAGACTCATCTGGTAATATTGAACGATATAAAGCCAGACTTGTAACCAAAGGTTTTACTCAAACGGAAGTCATTGACTACCATGAAACCTTCTCTCCTTGTAATGACCCAACCGGTCGTTTTGAGCTTTTGCACTTTGTTCGTCAGTTCTCAGTTTGGAGCTTGAAATTTGAAAGGTTCGAACAAGAGTTGACTTGTTGTATTTGATCTCGGATTAGAATTTTTATGGTTTGGTTAGCTCCGTTAGGTGATTTGGGACTTAGGAGCACGATCGGAATGCATTTTGGAGGTCCGTGGAAGGTTTAGGCTTGAATTGGCGAAATTGAAATTTCGGCATTTTCCGGTTGATAAGGGAGATTTTGATATAGGGGTCGGAATGAAATTCTGGAAGTTGAAGTAGTTCCGCTGTGTCAATTGTGACGTGTGTACAAAGTTTCAGGTCATTCGGACGTGGTTTGGTCGGGTTTTTGATCAAAAGCGTAATCTAGAAGATTTTGGGATTCTTAGGCTTGAATCCGATGCAAATTTGATATTCTGATGTTGTTTTGAGTGTTCCGAAGGTTGGAGCAAGTTTGAATAAGGTATTAGGATAGGTTTGTGCCTTTGGTTGAGGTCCCTGGGGCCTCGGGTGAGTTTCGAGGGATTGAACGAATCATTTCGAAGTTGAGAAAGTTGCAGATTTTGAGTTCCAGCAGTTGCAGGTATTTTGGTCTTCGCGTTCGCGAGCGGACCCTCGCCTTCGCGAAGAGTCAGGAAGGGAGGCGTCAGGTTTGGCCTTCGCGTTCGCGAAAGGGAGTCCCGCGTTCGCATAGGTCCGGGTTAGCATGCATCGCATTCGCGAGAGTCATTGCCGCGTTCGCGTAAGTTTGAGAGGCTGAAGCATCGCGTTCGCGAAGGAGAATTTTGGTCAGCGGAAATTTTGTGCTTCGCGAACGCGAGGCTTTGACCATGTTCGCGAAGAAGGAATTTATGCCTGGGGCAGAATGTTTAAAAGATGGATTTCGCGATTTTTGGTCTATTTTCTCCATTGTTGAGCAATTTTTGGAGCTTTTGAGAAGGATTTGAAGAGGGAAACGAATGGAATCACCTGGATGTAAGATTTTTGAACTCAATACTCGATTCTTGTGAGAATTCCACCTAATTAATCGTGGAATTAAGCCTAAAATTGAAGAGCTAGGGCTTGGAAATTTGAAACCAAACATTTGGGATTTGAAGGGTCATTTGTGGATGGATTTTAATGTTCTTGGTATGTATGAACTCGTGGGGAGATAAGGAATCCGTTGATGTGAAAATTTTTGAATTTCGAGACGTGGGCCCGGGTGCCGGATTTGAGCAATTTCGGGATTTTGATGTTAAATTGGATATTTTCGAGTGGGCTTCGCCCCCTTAGCATATTTTAAAGATTATGTACTGATTGTAGCTAGATTTGGAGCATCCAGAGGTCGATTCGTGCGGGCGAGGCATCGCGGGCTAGAGTTCGGACCGGATCGAGGGAAGTAATGATTGTAAATACTGTCCTAAGGGTTTGAAACCCCGGATTATACATCGTTGTGTTGTTTTGAGGTGATGCACACGCTAGATGATGAGCGTGGAGTTGTGCACCGTAGGGGGATTGTGACTTGGTCCATCCCGTACGATTGTTAAGTCGCGTATTTGATTTGAAACCTTATGATATTCCATGTTCTAGAGATTGATGTTATATTTTGGGTTGTATGCCATGTTTGGGGCCTTGTGCCGACCTGTTGAAACCCTTAAGGGCATTTTTACTATTTTTCCTCAATCTATTTGTTTTGAAAGCATATCCTCAGTCATGTTATTACCTGGTTATTGTTTAAATCTGGTTTTATCACTATATTTCTTAGAAATGTGAAAATTGTTTGGGTTGGGTTCCCTGTTTTATTGATGGTCCGAGTGATCGTGAGTTGATGACTGAGATAGACTGAGAGTCTGATTGTGAGGTTAATGACTGAGAGAGGCTGAGGGCCTGGTTGTGAGGATTATATATCTATGGATTGGGCTGCACGCCGCAATAATATATATATATATATATATATATATATATATATAGTGAGTCGGTCGTCGCGA
>NW_017670332.1:960362-967543 GCF_001879085.1 Nicotiana attenuata
ATATAAGGGAGTTTTTCCAATTTAAGTGACATTATTCGAAATGGGATTATTTATTCAATTTTATTCAGAGTCGCCACTTGGGATGGTTTGTTTTCTGGTGTCCCAAGTCACCGGTTTATTTTAAATCCCAAATCGAGGAAAACTTCGACTTTCCTTTTGAAGTCTGCGAACCAGAAATTCTGAATAAGGAATTCTGTTAACCCGGGGGAAGGTGTTAGGCACCCCCGGATTCCGTGGTTCTAGCACGGTCGCTTAAACTATTACAATTGGTCTATTATCTGATTTTAATATATGTTCAACCTATGGTGCAATTTTAAGTTATTTACCGCTTTTAATTAAATTTAAGGAAGATTGAACGTCGTCTAAAACATGTCTTTGGATCGCGTCACATGAAATGCACCCGCAATCCGAAACATATTTTATTCAACGTTTTAGGATTTGGATTTGGGTCACATGAAATGCACACCCCAGTTAAGGAAGGTAGTATTATTAAATAACGCGCCTAAAGCAACTAACGCGTTGTTAACTTTGCGAGCGCCATGAAAATTCGCTAAATGGCACGCCTCGAATTCTAAGTATTTTAAAAAAAGGAAATAATTAAAAAAGGGTCTTGCATTTATGATTTTATTTGGCGCGGCGCACCTCAATTCCCTTTTTAAAGGATGTCCTAACTAAAATTCAGGAGGGCCATAACTATTTGGTGTCATCTAAATATGGCTCACCTCAATTATTAATAGTCTAATTGATGAATGCTAAAATCAAAGAATTATTTATTTCAAGAAGAAACTAACTGGGGACTTATGCGAGCCTAGGAGCAATTGGGCAAAGGGGTTGACCCATATCCAATCGTGAAGACGGCCCAATAGAGGAGAGAATGGTTCAAATTCCAAGCGGAAGGGAATGTCCAGTTTTGGGCCCAAAGATGAGCCCAATTTCAGCTCCTCAATATGTCTGAGTGCGGGGACTCAATATTGAGTCTCTAAAGCCATCAACCAACGACATTCAACAAAGAATAGAATAAAAGACTCTTAATACTGAATCATGCTACCCATTTAGCCATACAACAAACATCCAAGCTAATTTAAACCCAACGATATTGCTAATTAAACACAAAATTTCAAGCTGGATTCAAATGGCTAATTCCAAGGATACCATATGCAGAAACACACAAACCATGCCATGACTTTGAAAAATAGAGCGATTAAGGATTTACTTCTTAATAACCACATGACATATGACTTTAGAAATCATTTTTTGTGCTTATCAATAGGCAGTCTTAAACAAACTCGTATGGACAGAACTTCATACAGTAACCAATAGCACTTCCCTTTTTAGCTAAACTAAAATACAGATTATATAAAAGCATCAACTGATTGCAGCTAAAATCAAGTAAACTTCAAAGATATATCAACCTAAAACAATTAAACTAAAATAATGCTATTTGTTGTTATTAAACTTAAACAGATTCTGAATCGAAGCAACACATCTAACAGTCCAAACAGTCTGAGTTGTTAAACTTAAATAGATTCAAATCCACACAACATCAAACATGAAGATGAATAAATAGAGTCCATTGTTTACTTATCAATACAGATCCAACATACCACATCCAGTCATTTTACACACCCAAATTCAAAGGAAGAGACCCCAGCTAACATCTATTGCTTGAAATCTAACTATAGAATATGAAACAGTAAAAAGGAGAAAGGAAATTCAGCTTCAAATAACATCTCCATTTAACAAAACTTCAAGTCTATTACATGTTCAGCAATCAGCCCTCAATCATGAGCTAAGAATGTACCTGGAAGTTTGAAAGAAAACAGGGGTGAATAATCAGCACATACACAGCAGGAATCAGCAACAAGCAGCTAACCAAAACAGCTCAACCCCAGGAATGATGCATAATAAACCCAAGTTTAAAAACTGTTGAACAACCAAACAAACCAGCCAAACTTTAAACCAAAGCTTTTGACGAACAAGTTCAAGTCATTTCTCACTCGGATGAATTCAAACAATTTCAGAAGTGGAAAAGGGATAAAATCACTGAAAATTTAATGGAACAGTAGCTTTTTCTTCAATTCTCAGCTGTCTCTCTTTTTGCAGGATTTTTAGCTCTTTTAATTCTCTAGGTTCTATTA
The DNA here is from genome assembly GCF_001879085.1 of Nicotiana attenuata. Taxonomy (NCBI): domain Eukaryota; kingdom Viridiplantae; phylum Streptophyta; class Magnoliopsida; order Solanales; family Solanaceae; genus Nicotiana; species Nicotiana attenuata. The sequence goes on from NW_017670332.1 coordinate 962,501, forward strand.
GGTCTCTCCTCTCTAAATTGAGCTGCAAGTAACTATGCCTTTATAGGCAAGTTACTAGGGCAGCCCCCAAGAGTTTTGTTTTGCAAATTAGTCCTTTTTCAGCTTTTCTTTTTGCTACCTAGTCCTAATTTTATGACTTGTTTTCCAAGTTATCATCTGAAATTTAATTATAAGCCCTTGCTAGAATCTTCTAGGGGTTTCTTAGGTGGTTACTGCAAGATTCCCTGAGTACATTACCTAATATACCCCCTAAACCCCTGAAATTACCCTTGAGTCTCAGGTGAGTTATGGGTCAAGTTGACCCTGGGCTGACCCATTAGACGACTAGCCCAATACTGAACTTCAGTCAGAAACACAATTGGACCAAATAAAAGTGAAATAGGCAGAAAACAAAAACAATTCGATTAATTTGGATATTCAACTAATGAACAAACAACTAATGAAAGTGAAATTAAAATAATAACATCCTAATCAAATAGAAGACAATTTCTTTCAAACTCTAAAATCGGGAAAGCAAGAGAGTTCGAAAGAAGAGGGAAGAAATAGATACACAGAAGAAAATATGAACAAATAGACAAAAATGAACAAAAATAATACCTAAAACCAAGCTAAGAGCCGATTTGACCAATTCTTGAAGGGCTTCTCCAAATTTTGGACCGGAATAACCTTTAATCGTGTGTTTTCATATGAAAACACACGAATAAGGGTCACTACAGTCTAAAATCCTCCGCAGACTCGTCGATTTGGACTTTGAGATTTCTAGGTTTGTCCCTTTCAAATCTAGATTCGAGGGGCTCCACGAAGATTCGAGGGTAATGGTTGGGTATTTGGGATGAGGAGGTCATGGTGGTCATTTGGTGTTGATTTGGTGGGAAAAGGGGTTGGCGCCGCCGGCGGGTGGTGGTGGAACCAAGGGCGGCGCCCTAGGGTTTGGATATTTGGGGGTTTTTAGTGAGATTTGAGGGAGGCGGTGGTGGCGTGGGTATGAGGGGGAGGAGATGAAGCTCTGGTGAAGATTTGGGGTGATTTAGAGACTCGCCGCCGGCGGAGACGATTTCCGGTAGGCGGCGTGCGGTGGTCTTAGGGCGGCGTTACAGGGGAGGGGATTGGTCTCTGATGTGAGGAGGAGAAGAGAGATCAGGGGGGTCACGTTTGGACAGTTAAATAGTATGTGACCCCCTAGTTCTCATTCGTTAGATCTACAAACCTCGACGGTTGAGATTAACTAGGGGGCAAAACGGGGCCGTTTTGGTTATTAGGTGGGGAGACCGGGTTTTGACGCGGGATTGGGCTGGGTCAGGTGGTTTTTGGACGGGTTTAAGGGGGAATTTGGTTTGGGCTGGGGCATTAAATCAAAGACTGGCCCAAATTTAAACTTTTTCCTTTTATTCCTTTTTATCTTTTTCTTTTCAAATTAAAACAAAACTAAAATTAAACCTTAAAACTAAATTAATTAACAATATAAACTAATTATGCCTCATAATATTTACAAAAATTAGTTAAGTCCCAAATTGAAAGCAAAAATGTAATGAATTCGAAAAATTAAAAGTAAAAATGCAAAGAGAGCTATTTTTGTTATTTTCTTTCATTTTTTGTAATATTAAATAACTAATTATCTTAAAAAGTAGAAAATTAGGTCCTAAATGCAAATGCGCTATTTTTGTATTTTTTATTGAATTATATAAATTAAACCTAAAGCACACAAAAAACTGCAAACAAAACACAAAAATTATGCAATTAATTCCTAAAAATCAAATAATTAAAGGAAAAATCCTAATTTTAAGAATCCTGTAGGAGTAAATCATGCGAGGCAAAAATCACGTGCTCACAGGCGCCCACCTGGAGAACAGGGAATACATTCAAGTCAGCAGTCGGGAGCCCACCTAGAGAACAGGGATTACAATTCAAGTCAGCAGTGAGGAGCCCACCTGGAGAACAGGGAATACATTTCAAGTTCAGCAATCAGGCGCCCACCTGGAGAGCACGGGAATACAATTCAAGTCAGCAGTCAGCAACCCACCTGGAGAACAGGGAATACATTCAAGTCAGCAGTCAGGAGCCCACCTGGAGAACAGGGAATACATTTCAAGTTCAGCAATCAGGAGCCCGCCTGGAGAGCATGGGAATACATTCAAGTTTAGCAATCAGGAGCCCGCCTGGAGAGCATGGGAATACATTTCGAGTTCATCAATCAGGAGCCCGCCTGGAAAGCAAGGGAATACAATTCAAGTTCAGCAGTCAGGTGTCCACCTGGAGAAAGGGGCAACATCTCAAAATACAGTTCCGTAGTCAGGCGTCCACCTGGAGAAAAGGAAAGCATCTTAGAATGTAGTTCAAGTTTTGGCAGTCAGGCATCCACCTGAAGAAAGGGAAAACATCTCAGATTACAGTTCAAGTCGACAACAGAGGAATTTCACTAGGAGAATACAAGTCAGCGTGGCAACAAGAGCTGCAAGAGCGAGTTTGAAGATATAGATAGGATTTTTGTAATGCATAGATCATAGTCTAGTTTATCTTTTTTATTTTTATTTTGACATGGTGTAATAAGGGGGTTCAATAAGCAGTAGCAGCAGCAGCAGCAAGAGTGAAATCACAGCTTCATGGTAGTCCCAGCTACCAAACCTTCCTGAACTACAGTGACCAACCTCAGAAGCAGGGCGCGGTCAACTCTTTCAAAAATGATTCCCACGGAGTATTCAAACGGGCAAAAATCGCTCGTATCCGCTCACTTTATCTTGCACGAAAACTCTTCGTGTTTCCGAGCAAAGAGGGGCAGCTGTGAGCACGTGATTTTTGCCCTATATGAATTACTCCCACAAATTCAAAATAAAATAATTTCTTTCAGTGTTTGCAATTTTGTGGATTTTCGATGCATTTTCTGTTAATTATTTGCATTTTTGTCTGTGCATTTTAATTGGTGAAAAAATACAAAAAGATATGTGCATTTGATTTAGGGTCTTGTTTATTTTTAGGTTAATTAGTTAATAAATTGTGGTAAAAATGAAAGAAAATAACAAAAATAGTTTATTTTGCATTTTTGGCCTTTTAAATTCGAATTTTATAGTTTTCTTTAATTTAGGACTTAGTTAATTTTGGAAGATGCAATTAGTATTAATTTTGTTTTAGGGATAAGTCAGGTTTTTATTTTTGTATTTAACAAAATCTGAAAATGAAAAAAAAGGAGAAAAAGAAAAGAAAATAAAATAAATGGTTGTGTTAATAAAGGAAAATGTTTGGGCCAGTCTTTATTTAAAAATGCTCAGCCCAAATTTCCCCCCTCCCCTTAACCCACGCAGCCAGCCCAAACCCCATTCCATACCCAAACCCACACCCAAAACTGGTCCAGTTCCCACTTACCCCCCACACGGCGTCGTTTCATCCATAGTGATCAGGACCGTCGAGGTAAGGAGATCCAATCGCTCTGAAGCTAGGGTCCCTTAAGATATAAGTGTCCAAACACCCTCCCCCTACCCCTCTCACTCGTCTCTCACCCTTCCCCTGCAACGCTGCCGCCAGACGCTGCCGGAAATCGCCCCACGGCGGTGGCAAGTCTCCGATGACCCTCAAATTTACACCACAGCTCTGTCTCCCATCCCTCATGCCCATACCACTATACGTTCCCCTCAAATCCCATTGGAACATGTTAAATCTTCCAAACCCTAGGGCGCCGCCCTCAAATCCTCCACCACAGCCGGCGGCGCCACCTCCTTTCCTCACCAAATTAACACCCCAAAGCCTCCTTGACCCCTTCTTCCCAAATCTGAAACCATCTCCCTTCGAACATCCCTGGAGGCTCTCGAATTTTGGAATCAAACTTAGCCCTAAGTTATGGTTTCATCCAATTGAAGTTTTGGTGAAGTTTCAGGCTCATGGTGAGGTTATGCATGTATTTTTGATGAGGAAATACACGCTTAATCTCATAGTGAGCCAAGATTCGGAAGATTTGAAGGTTCTTTTTGAGTGCTCACTGTCCAAGCTATTAGGGTATGCTTTTTCGCCTTCATTTGTCAACCATTGTCCATTTCTCATCTTCTTCTGCCTATTTCTTTTCTCATTAGCACATCCATGTTTGCATGTTTAGCTCCAGATTAGTGTAGTCAATAATTGGTTCTGATTCTTAAGTTTAAACGTGTTTCTGTTTTTGTTCCTAGTTGGACCTGAATTCCACGAGTCCTTGAGACTCTCTGGATTGGCCTTGAGAGTTTTTTTTGAATCATTAATGTCAAGGTTGGATTCTAAAAATCGAAGGGCCCAATAAGAATTCAATTTGGGTCAAGTGAGACCCAGATTTGGTTGGGTTTTAAGGGGTAATAAACAGGGGTTTAAAGGGTAATTTGGGGACTGTAGTTAGAGAATCTTTAGTGTAACAGAAATAGGAAGCTTCTAGGAAGTTTGGGTAGGGTTTTTTTTATAAAATTTCAGACTTTTGGTAGGTTAGCTTGGGTAACAAGTCAATAATTGAGGGATTTTTAGGCTAAAAATGAGAATTGAAGAGGGGGCAGAGGGCAAAACTAAAATCCTAAGGTCTGCCCTAGTCCCTTTCCTATAAAGGCATCCTAAACTTGCCTTTCAAGGCAGGAAAAAGTGATAGAAAAATCTGAAAATTAAATAGCTAGAAATTCATAGAAAAGCTATTGTTTTATTGAGATCCTCCTTTGATTTTATTTAGTTTTCAATTGCTGAAAGTCGTTGGTGTTGGTATTGGTTACTCGATTTTAATTCTCTAAATCATTCTGTTGGCTTTTAAATTTCTGGAAAACTCCTGAAAGCTGAGAATCTGGTGGTAAAATGAGTTGAGCTTGGGTATAAAAGATGCTGGTCTAATTTTGTCGGTTGGTTGATTGTTCTGTTGAGTTTTTCTGAGGGAATCTCGTTGTTTCATTGCTGAGTGGTAGGATCTGGGCTGTTTGCTGTTGCTTACTGTTGGTTTGCTCACTCCTTTCTTTCGTTTTGCTTTCCAGGTATGTCCTTGGATCTTGAGTGACATATGAAGTGTGGGTCAGAAACATGTAATCAAGCTTGAAGAGAATGATAATTGTACAT
>NW_017670333.1:0-17059 GCF_001879085.1 Nicotiana attenuata
AAACGCATCTGAAGGAGGAAGCGATTTTGCTGAAAAGATTAAGAAAACTATTGCTCTGCTTGACCTCTCCAGATCCAAGCACTCTGCTGTGAAGGAAGATGATGATGCTTCAAGTGATGGATCCTCCCCACTTACACCACATAGCGTGAGCCAATCAAGGATCAATCTGTGTGAAAATCCATGCTACTCTCTGTCGTCCACGACAATCATGCAAGCCATGGTGACAAACACTTCATCTATGGAGGAGCAGTTGGCAAAGTTGACGGAAGCAATCGCTGGCTTGACCAAATGCATGCAAAATCAAGAGGCTAGAATTGACAAGCTAACAGACAGGGTGGGAATCTTGATGGAAGAAGAATCCACCCATGCACCCGGCAAGCTCCCAGAGGTTCTAGAGAGTGACTCTTCCCCAAGACAAGCAGCATCCACTAAGGCTATCCCTGTCTCATCTGAAGGGATGATTCCAATCGATCAATTGAAGGAACCATTAAGAACAAATATGAAGTTGCTGCCAAATCCTCCCTTACATATGCAAAGTCGTACACTGCAAGGGTCGATATGTTGAAGATGCCTGATGGTAAAGGTAACCCAAAGCAACATGTTGCGCACTTCGTGGAGACGTGCAACAATGCTGGGACTTANTAAAAAGGATTTCGGTTATAGTTTTCCGTGCGATGGCCCAGGACGAGGCGGTACTTGTGATATTTCGGCATGGGACGCGTTTTATTTGGCAGTTTTTTGGATGTTAAATACTATTGGATGGGTTACTTTTTATTGGCATTGGAAGCACATCACATTATGGCAGGGTAACGTTTCACAGTTTAATGAATCTTCCACTTATTTGATGGGCTGGTTAAGGGATTATTTATGGTTAAACTCTTCACAACTTATCAACGGATATAATCCTTTTGGTATGAATAGTTTATCGGTTTGGGCATGGATGTTCTTATTTGGACATCTTGTTTGGGCTACTGGATTTATGTTCTTAATTTCTTGGCGTGGATATTGGCAGGAATTGATTGAAACTTTAGCATGGGCTCATGAACGCACACCTTTGGCCAATTTGATTCGCTGGAGAGATAAACCAGTGGCCCTTTCCATTGTACAAGCAAGATTGGTTGGATTAGCTCACTTTTCTGTAGGTTATATATTCACTTATGCGGCTTTCTTGATTGCCTCTACGTCGGGCAAATTTGGTTAATATTTTTAATGTGTGTATCCACGATAATCTCATTTCTTTCGACGGAGAGGGGGTCCACCTTCTTCTATTTCTACATCTAGGATTCGACTTGTATCATGGATACTAATAGGAATTCAACCATTATGGCAAGGAAAAGTTTGATTCAGAGGGAGAAGAAGAGGCAAAAATTGGAACAGAAATATCATTCGATTCGTCGATCCTCAAAGAAAGAAATAAGCAAGGTTCCGTCGTTGAGTGACAAATGGGAAATTTATGGAAAGTTACAATCCCCACCACGGAATAGTGCACCTACACGCCTTCATCGACGTTGTTTTTTGACCGGAAGGCCGAGAGCTAACTATCGAGACTTTGGACTATCCGGACACATACTTCGTGAAATGGTTCATGCATGTTTGTTGCCAGGAGCAACAAGATCAAGTTGGTAAGGATTAACGCTTCATTTCTATTTCTATGGTCGATGATCATAGAAGCCCCTTTACCATTCTGTATAAATGGGCTATTCTATTTGTACAGATAGGGTGGAGGGGCGCATTTAATCCTTGTTTATCTATTAGTTTTCAGTTCTTATCTTCGGCGCGGGGTAGAGCAGTTTGGTAGCTCGCAAGGCTCATAACCTTGAGGTCACGGGTTCAAATCCTGTCTCCGCAACATCTTGTTTTGCCAAACTATTTTAGGGTTGACTCTGTTAACTAGTAATTAATTCCCGCCTTTCGCTTTTTGGGGGTGGAAGGAAAAAGAAAACGTAGGGGAGGGATAGAATCACTACACTATCACGGCCAACTATACCAAATCCTTAATTTAAGGATATATTTAATGCTATTTATGAAATTAAATAATAAATAAATAGTAATAAAATTACTTTATCTTGGATCTTGGGCGGATAGCGGGAATCGAACCCGCATCTTCTCCTTGGCAAAGAGAAATTTTACCATTCGACCATATCCGCATTTTTTTGTTCTTGATACACAATATGTACCCACATATATGATATATAACCGGATCTTTTTTGTGCAGTGCCGGGACACATATTCTCTTCGGAACGATTCCAATTATTTTTTTATTTAATTGTATTCTTTTTATTCAAGAAGTTTGACCCCCCTCTAATTTTTTTGTTTTCTTTATTTGATTTGCGTTTTCTTTGGGGACTTAGATTCCAATTTAATGTGTCTCACAACCGAGAAAAATTAGGGGGGTCATTTTGGTTTTGGGTCTGCGACGAATAGGTTCAAGAGATGAGAGAATTAAGGATACCCACCAGAAAGACTAATCCAATCCATAAGGATGTACCAGAAAATACAACATTTTTGTTACTTGACCAGCCATCAGGAGAAGCAAATACAACGGGTACGCTAATCAATAAGATTAATGAAGTAGCAATTAATGCAAAAACAGCCATTAAGAAAGAGTGCAGAATTAAAGAATACATTGAACAGGCAAATTTTAGATATGCTGAGCAAAAGGTAGGCAGGAATACAAGTTGAACTCATAACTGATGAACTAGTGCAGGAATGAAAACACATAAGGGTTTGGATTCCAAAACTTAACTAGAGACATACCAGTTGAAGAAAAGGGTGCAGAATGTAAAGCAAATGAAGTTCCAATATCTAGCCTTGACTTTCAGCCGGCTAAATCAGCAAGTATCACAAGTATCAGCAGAGAAAGGGAACTTTAGAGTGTAAGAAGTAGTGATTTTTGAACTAATGTTCGTTGTTTTGAACTTAAAATAAGGGGGGGTTTATATAGTAATCAAAAGCTTGACACATAAGGTAAGAGATCAATTAAGTAGTAAATCAAGGAAGTCACAAGTAACTCAGCAAAGTCTTTCCCTTAATCAAGGGACAGTTAAATCAACGGTAAAACATGCTAAGTATTTAAGGAAAAGAATCAAGTAAGTTTCGGTATAGAATAGGTAATTAGGGGTAAATAAACAACAGTTTAATTAAGAAAACAAATCAGTAATAATCAGCGGAATACAAACAAGGAAGAGAAAAATTAATTAAGGCAAGCAATCCAGTCAAATCGAATAGAGAGGTAAGAATCAAGAGTTAAATGGAAGGTGTTCAAATTAAACCAGGAAATAAGGGGTTCAGAGTAATTAAGGGTTCAGAAAGTCATAAAAGAGGCAGCATGCTTTGCATATACAATAAGGTAGAACATGAATAGTTAGGATTTCACATAGCTTTAACAAAACACATAGTTAAACGATACTGATTCAATGAGAAAGATCAAGCATATAGAATCAGTGAAAGCGTTGAACTAAGCAATTCAGTAGAAGCATATTAGGACAAGAAAATCACGGGAAATCACAAGAACCCAAAGCAAGAACACAATCAAATGTACCAATATCCAGAAACCAAACGAAGAACCCCAAAAATTAGGGTTTTCAGTACAAACGGGCTAAGTTTGTAGCAGGCTCATAAAAATCAGTCAAAATATATGAGAAGCAGAAGATTAAACACAGAAAATCATTAAAGAATTTTTAAAAAGAAATTCCGGAAACCCTAGTTTTAGGAAAAGATGAAAATCACTTGAAAATCATACGAGTCTTGTAAAGAATCTTAAGGCTGTTGTAAAACTCACATGAAACAAACCCAAATCATCTTAGATCTGTACAGATCTAAGAGGTTTAGAAAAGAAATTAGGGTTTCAAAGAGGACCATACAGAGATGAAGAAACCTACTTAGAAAACCATAGATCGTAGCCAATATAGGACGATCTCACTCGGAATCACACCGGAATGGCCTGAAACAGGCGAGAGAGGAGTCATAGATGCAAGTCAACTAGCCCTGGTCCCTTGAGGGCCCTAGAGATGGCAAGAATGACGTGAGGGAGGCCATTGGAGGCCTGAGAGATGGTGAGAGGTCATCGGAGATGGCCATAGATGAGTGACAGCGTTTGGAGATTTAGGGTTTAGGTTGAGAGCGTTTGAGAGAAGAGAGGATTAGGTGACGGCGGTGTAAGGTGTAAAATGAATTAGGTTAGAGGGGTTTGGGGAAGGGGTTACTTAGGTTAATTTAGGAAGGGGGAACCTGGACCGTTGATCAAAACGATCAACGGCCAGGATTTGGCCGCGTATTGGGTTGGGGTAGATGGGTATTGGGCCTGGGGTTTCTGGGCTGGTTCAAAAGGGTTAAAATTGGGCTAGTTGATAGGTTAAGTTTTAAATGAAAAGGGGCTATTCGTTAAATACAGAATTAATTGCTAAAACAATTTTAAAATTAGTTAATAAAATTATAAAAATGATTTTAATGCATGGAAATATTTTAAAGTAATTACATTAATATTTAAAAAATATAAAAGGCTATTTTCAGGTAAAATAATATAATAATGCGTGCGTAGGCTACAATTGCAAAGTAATTGCAATTGTATCTTAAAAATACAGATGTGGCTATTTATGCAATAATTGAAATGTAATACGGATGCAAGTGATAAAATTAAGCCACAAAAATTATTAAAACTATTTTGTGGTGCAATTTAATGATTGTTTTATAATATAAATGCTGGGTGAAATTAGTTAAAATATTTTAAAAAATGCAGAAATTGTATAAAAAATACTAATTGATGCCCCGGAATAGTTTTGAAATATTGGGGGAAAAATTGGGTATCAACACTCTCAGTTAGTGGTCAATCAGCATTTAGGTAGTTACGAGGTCAAGAAACCTGAACTACGCCCTTATCATAATTATGCTAGGAAATTGATGGGATGGATTGGTGATGTGATTATTCAACATGTGTCTAGGAAAAAAAACAAGAAGGCTGATGCTTTAGCTGCCCTAGCTACATTGCTAACCCTGCCTAATCAAGCGCAAGTTACTATCTGCCAAAAATGGGTAGTACCACTGCCAAATGAGGGTGAAAGTGAAGAAAATGTACTCGACCATCTTGTGGCCATTTCTGAAGCTGAGAAGGAAGAATGGGGACAACCCATCATCGACTACTTAAGCTATGGGATACTTCCAGAAAATTCGAGGAGATGGAATGAAATCCGTCGTCGTGCACCTCGCTTCCTTTACTACAAGGATACTCTATATAGAAGGTCATTTGAGGGAGTACTCTTGCGATGCTTAGGGGAAGATGAAGCACTCCAAGCTTTGCAAGAAGCACATTCTGGGGTATGTGGGTCACACCAGTCTGGACCGAAGCTCCACTTTCATATAAAAAGGATGGGATATTATTGGCCAATGATGGTAAAAGATTGCTTGGACTACGCTCGAAGATGCAAGGCTTGTCAATTCCATGCGAATTTTATTCATCAACCTCCTGAAGTGTTGCACCCGACTGTTGCATCCTGGCCGTTTGACGCTTGGGGATTGGATGTTGTTGGACCACTACCAAAGTCCTCTGGTGGGCACCTATACATCTTGGCTGCAACTAACTACTTCTCAAAATGGGCTGAAGCTTTTGCTCTTAAGGAAGTAAAGAAGGAAAATGTTGCAAGTTTCATCTAAGTAAACATTATCTATCGCTTTGGCATTCCTCGTTATATAATAACGGATAATGGAAAGCCGTTCGACAATAGGTTGATGAACAAGATTTGTGAACTCTTTGGCTTCAAGCAACGTAACTCTTCTATGTACAATGCTGCCGCCAATGGTCTAGCTGAGGCATTCAACAAGACTCTATGCAACTTGTTAAAGAAAGTCGCCTCCAAATCCAAACGGGATTGGCATGACCGTATGGAGGAAGCTCTGTGGGCATATAGGACAACTCACCACAAGCCAACACAAGCGACTCCTTATGCACTCGTTTATGGAGTCGAAGCCTTCTTACCACTCGAGCGTCAAATACCTTCATTACGATTAGCTATTCAAGAAGGGATCACTGATGAAGAAAATGCTTGACTTCGATTAGCAGAGTTGGAGGCTCTTGATGAAAAGAGGTTGGAAGCTCAACAGAGTCTTGAATGTTATCAAGCTTGATTGTCTCGCGCCTTCAATAAAAGAATTCACCCGAGATCCTTTCAAGTAGGAGATCAAGTCCTTGCCATACGAAGACCCATAATTACTACCAATAAACCTGTAGGGAAGTTCACTTCAAAATGGGATGGTCCATATGTCGTACAAGAAGCTTACTCAAGTGGGGCTTAGAAGCTGGTTGATGCAGATGGCATGAGAATCGGCCCTATCAATGGCAAGTTTTTGAAGAAGTATTATCCTTGAAGTTTCAATGCTCCTCGGCGTACGAGCCTAAACTGCAAGTCATGATGCTCCTTGATGCATGAGCCTAAACTGCACGTTACTACACTCCTGGCCCACATGAGTCTAAACTGTATACAGCCCACACAAAAAAAGTCCGCTAGGTTGAATCCCTCGAAAGAGGCGGCCTAGGCAAAAGTTAGGACATAAAAAAAATTCACCCATTCTGAACTACGTTATGACTTGATCCTCTTCACCGAGGTACGTAGGCAGCTTAGAGTTTCATTCTAAGTTCAGTCGCATGATTTCAAAAGATACATAGTGCCCCAATTGTTGCCCGAGTGAAGTATGAAGGAACGTAAAATCAAGCTGAAACGTCATCCTCCTGTTGAACTTTGGATCTCATTTGATTTAAAAGGGGCAACCCTCCATGGTAAATTGGTACCTTCAATGGGACGATTTTAGGAGGATGCCAAATATTTGCCTTGAAGTCCAGGGATTCTCTATGTTTTCAGGTTCGCCAAACCTTCAAGCTTGTTGGTCTCCAAGTCCGCCCTCTGCCCTAAAAAAAAGGGAAGAGAAGAGAGGCATCATAAGGGAACACAAATATAAAAAGAAAGATTCCTGGGGCACAATGTTTCAAATTCAGTGAGACTTGAACCCAAGATATTTGTGATAATGGAGCTCTTTAATTTCGATTGATAGCAAGAACAACATCTTGTGATCCCGAGGCTTCCATACCAAAACATAAAAGTTTTGACGAAGTTGCGCCAATTCGAAACTGTCGGTATATTAAAATCTGATGTTGATTTCGAAATACTATCTAAAACTATCCTTAAGGTATTAAATCCTACATTTTGGAAATGCTTTAGATTTTGGAGTCTTGTTTTCATAAAATCAAATGGTTCGTGATTTCGACATTCCTACATCAAGATATAAAAGTTTTGGTGAAGTCGCGCAAGTTTGAAATTGTCAGTGTGTCCGAATTTTACGTTGACTTCAAAATATTATCTGAAACTATCCTTAAGGTATTAAATCTTTAAATTTGGATATGTTTTATATTTTGAAGTTTGGTTTTCGACAAATCTAATGGTTCATGATTTTGACGTTTCGACACCAAGATATAAATTTTTTGGTGAAGCTGCACAAATCTGAAACTATCAACGTGTCGGAATCTAAAGTTAGATTCAAAATAATATCTGGGACTATTCTCAAAATGGTTGATTCCGAATTTTGGATATGTCTTATATATTGAAGTCTATTTTTCATAAAATCAAGTGTTTCACGATTTTGACGTTTCAACACCAAGATATAATTTTTTTGGTGAAGCTGCACAAATCTGAAACTATCAACGTGTCGGAATCTAAAGTTATATTCAAAATAATATCTGGGATGATTCTCAAAAATTTTGATTCCAAATTTTGGATATGTTTTAGATTTTGAAGTCTAGTTTCCATGGAATCAAACGGTTCTCAGTTCCAATGTTTCTACACCAAGATATGTATTTTTTGGTGAGACTGCACAAATCTGTAATTTTCAACATGGTAGAATCTAAAGTTGGTTTCAAAATATTACTTGCGGCGATTCTGAAGGTGTTTGATTCCGAATTTTGGATATGTCTTAGATATAAAGTTTAATTTCTAAAAAATCAAATGGCTCATATTTTTGACGTCCTCGCATTGAGATATGTATTTCCTGCCACAAAAGGTGCAAAGGTGATGAACAATATTATCCTCAAAGAAAAAGGAGGATGTATCTCCGAATACAGAGAACTTTGAGACATGAACGACAACGACGTTTAAATAAAAGTCAAGTTCTATTATATGGACGTCAATACAACATGATAAGCAAAGAACTATTGATACTGAACCGCAAAGAAAGAAGGGACATCAATAAAAACACGCAATGTAAAGTAAAACAAATGGAGTTTTCAGTTTCAAGGATAGTCGCTAGTTAACTAAATGAAAGAAAAAACTAGAGGCAAATAAAATACTCTATATAGGCTAATCTAAACACAACTTGTAATTGACCAAGTCTTTAAGGGTGGTCTCTAAGTGTTGTTTCTTCATCTCCATGTCGGCCAAGTCATCAGCAGTCGCTAAGGAAACACCAGAACATCTACGGTACTCCTCTTCAGCAGATGAGACTCTAGAATCAATCTCTTCAACCTCTTTCTTGGCAACACCCCGAAGAGCTCTTAATTGTTTCACCTTCTCCTTGGCCTCTTTGAGAGACTGACTTGTGGCTGACAATTTCTCGACCTTCTCCCCTTTCTCAATCAAGACAAGATCAAGATGTTCCTTGGCATTTAAAAATGACTCTAATTTTTCAACATCCACAACCTTGTCAGAAAGAGTTGATCGTGCCTGGTCATATGAATAGGCAAGCTCAAAGAAAGACGTCAATAGGTCTTTTAGAGGGGAGATATCTACACCCTTTCCGTCCATCTCCTCGAGAATCACTTGGATCTCGAATTGAAGAGAAGAAGCATTGTCTGCGGTAAGGTCCTCGAGTTTGGCATGAATTTTAGCCCAGGCATTCAAAATGAAATACTTTCGAAGAGTCAAGAAAACCTTTCTTCCATCAAAGATAGACATTGTTGGTGCTGATCGTTGGTGAAAGTTAGGCCCCCATTTTGCTCCAAGACTAGGAATGGAAATCGCCTCTAGGTCTGACTTAGGTATTGGAAGTGCTTTCCACGAACCTGGCTCCACCACGGATTCGCTACTACTTGTGGCTTGATTTGGTGTGACGCCATTGAAATATGAACACCATTTGGATGCATAGAAAAGAATATACAGTTAGTGAAATTACTTGGATATTATAAGATAATATGAAAGTTTTAATCGTTACCTCTTTGATAGCCGTCAATGTCCTTGAAGCACTTCCGATGTTGTCAGTAATCTCGACTACACCCAAATTAGCATCTCTTTGTTTGTTTGAATATGACTTCACTCGCTTGAAGTTTTGATCTCCATGACTACTATCACTCTCGTTTTGGGGTGGGAGTTTTTTGGAGGTAGGAGCAATGGTGCCTAATGGAAAGGAACCCTCATTGTCTTGATGAGCCTGAACAGGTCCCTTCTTTTGAACTTCTTTATATGGAGGTCCCTTGACGTCGCATGGTACAACCACTTTGGATTTTAAAGTAGGAGGCTTGCCCTCCATGTTATGCTCTTGAGGTGTGATCTCTAAAGGCGTAGTAGTAACTGGCCCAGCGGTTTTCACCAAAGATTGCAAGTGGTTTTCAAGGAAGTTTTCATGCACTCTTTCCCACCAAGACTTATAATCAGACAAGACATACTTCTTCATCTTGGGCATAATAGGGGGAAATGTGGCCTTTGACCTACTTTTAGAAAAACACAAATTTGTAAAAGTTCCAATACTTTGTCTAAAGAGAACTCACGAAAATTTTGATCCAAGCAACCGGGGATGTCTTGATAAAAACCGAATTGACGACTGAAGCGATGAGGGCTATAAGGCTCCACGATGAAGGTCTATCCATTTCTCAAAGGAAGGTAATTCGAGCGAATACTCATAAAATAATTTGACTCGGACTCTTCCTCGTTGACATCATCACGATAATAATACGGTTGAGAATTACTTGGCATTGTGGAAGTCCATACGTCACTTTCTCCTCCATGAATATGTTTTCTCTCGTCTTTATTCCCATAGTATCTCGCTGTTCCCTCACCTGAGTATATGGCCATCAGAGGAGTAGCCGGCCTATTTGTTAGAGAAAAATGAGTCTTGAAGTAGCAGGCCAACCAACCATACACATAATGAATTGGGAAGTAAACTCTAGAAGGATCGAGTGGTGAGCCATTTGAAATTGTATTTAATCCCCTGTAAATGCTAACTAAGAACGGAACAGCGAGGTTAATTCTTTTCCCCCACGATAGAAGGCCTGCAATCTTGAAAGTCTCAGGCTGAATAAAGTCGCCTTCTTTTGTAGGGAGCACAAAGACACATAACCAGCATGATAAAAAAGCAGCCAAGTATACTTCGTCTTTCTTGCCACTTCCAATGCCAAGTTTAACAAATAGTGCATCTTCAACTTCCGACCAATTGACCATTTTACCTATGGCTCCGGTAGGGTTGTGTGTTGATTTGAGACGAGCTGACTTCTTTTCTTTTTTCGCTAAAAGTTGTTCATACTTTAAAACTTTTTTGCTCCAAAACTCTATCCATCTTCTCACAGGGACATTATGATTTTTAGTGTTTCCCTCTCAGAGTTGGTGATTGTATACGGTGAAATCGGAGGGTCCAATTCCTCGTCAGTAAAGCACTTCGGAAGATCACCTCGAAGGCTCGAGGCCACGGCTGAGTAACCTCCCTCGAGGGACGTCGACGCTCGACCTCAGTGTATTAATAATCACGATGATGGTAGAAATGGGGAGTTCCCAAGGTACACGGCTAGGGCTGACACAGTCTAACGGGCTACTTTGAACCCAAATCAGGGCGTCATTCAGCCGTCCCATCCCCATATCTATGTAATTAATGCATTTTGTACTATGTGGGGATTTCCCCTCTATATAAAGGGAGTGTCACGACCCCAGTTCGCCCTCCGTGAACTATCGTGACGGCACCTAGTCACTACGACTAGGTAAGCCTAACAAGTGCGGAAAAACAATAGAACCCTTGCGGAAATTATAACTTAAACCAAGATTTAACAAAAGGAAACGAAATGCAAAAATGCCACTCGGCACATACAGCACAATACCTCAAACTTCTACAAATACTATCCCAAAACCCGGAAACTCACGGGAACACAAGCTAAAAGGAATACAGTAAAGTGCTCTAATCTCCAGAGATGTCTACATCAACAGTACGACAGAAGGGCTAACACTACAGATAGAGAAAGAAGGAGACTCTTCGGTCTGCGGACGCGGCAGATGTACCTCGAAGTCTCCGAAATGCTCCCTGCCTCAAGGATGATACGCCAAGGTAGAGGTACATGAAAAACATGCGCAGAAAGGGCATGAGTACACCACAGCGGTACTCAGTAAGTGCCAAGCCTAACCTCGGTTGGGTAGTGACAAGAAAGGTCAGGGCCCTACTGAGGTTAAATAAGATACAGGTTTAACAGTGTGAAATGACAGTGTAATTAAATAACTCAAGATATAAAGGACAACAACAAATGTTACAAGGCAAGCAAAACACAGTAAAGAACATAACTCAACTCCGAGATAACAACCGGGGGATCTCCCAGGATACCGTCCTGTAGTCCCCAAATATAAATATCATGTCCAGTGGATCTCCCGGGTGCTGTCCCGTAGTCCAACTCATAAATGTGCAGGGGATCTCCCGGAATACAATTCCGTAGTCCCAAAGTAAACATACAGGGGAGCTCCCGGGATACTGTCCCGTAGTCCCAAAATAAAGTGCAGGGGGATCTCCCGGAATACCGTTACGTAGTCCCAAAGTAAATACACAGCAACAACAAAATTCAATCTAATCAATTGCATATCAAAGTGAAGCAGGTAATCCTAACCTAGCATGATTCACGTAGTACAATTAAGACAGTTAAGACAGATAAAGCAATTTAGTCAAGTAGACAAACTTCTCTAAGCTACAGCAGGTTTAATACCCAAACAGTGTAAGTAAGGAAAGGAGGAACACAATTCAAGGCTATTTTTAAAGAAAAAAAACCGGATTTTCAACAATTAGCACAAGTGTGCGCTTGTCACCTCGCGCACGAGGCATTTCAATTACCACAATATCAATCCTAAGGGGAAAAGTCCCCCACACAAGGTTAGACAAGCCACTTACCTCGAACCGGCTCCAAAATCAACTCGAAACCACACGTTTGCCACGAGTATCCGACTCCGAATGGCCCAAATCTATTCAATTCAATTACATATCGTAAACTTCAAAATTCCAACTTTCGGCATTTCAAGCCTAAATTAGCTACGGACCTCCAAAACACATTCCGAACACGCTCCCGCCCCCAAAATCACCTAACGAAGCTAACGGAACCATCAAATTTCCGTTCCGAGGCTGTCTTCACACTGTTCCGACTACGGTCAGTTTTCCAACACTTAAGCTCTCATTTAGGGACTAAGTGTCCCAAAACTCTCCGAAACTCAAAACCGAACATCCCGACAACTCAAAATAGCAGAAATAAACTTGGGGAAAGAATTTAATAGGGATCGGGGCATAAGTTCCAAAAACGACCGGCTGTGTCGTTACAGGGACTCCTTGTCATTTTGTAAAAGATCTATTGCTTCAGCTACTCCACACGAAATATACAAGAACATTCTCTCTGCTTTCTATCATATTCACTTGATATTATTACTTCCATTTATTATCTTCATTATTGTTCATCATTTATTTCTTATCATTGGCCATAAAGAGCCTTCTTAGATTTTACTATAACTATTAGTCATACTTCGATCACATTCGATATCTCACAGTCGAGCCCCGGAATCGACCTCGAGGCCCCGGATCGACAAGCTCGAGGCCCAGATTGTCAACCTATCGGTTCGATTATCATTTCATCCTTAACTCTTATTTCGCTTCTAAGTCTCACATACATAGCATCAACTACTTAACAACCGGCATAAAAATAGATCACGTATTTTTAGAGTCCCATAATCAAATTTAATTGTAATTACCATTTTCACGGTAAATAGTTTGGCGCCCACCGTGGGGCTAAAATAATAGTGGTTATTTTCTTGCTGGTTCCATTACACAACGCATGTTATCTTTCACGCTTTTTCTTGTCCAAAGATCTTTGATTTCAGATCGGAATGTCTGATTTAGTAAACAATAACCTTGAGAACCACGGAGAGAATGGTGTGGTCGTTCCAGGTGTTGGTGAGCCACCACGAAACCTTGAGAATGCACCAGGACCAATTCCGGTAGACGAAGTCTCGTGCGACGCTCAACACGTCGAAATAAGCTCCCACACTAACAGGAGCATACACCAAGGCGACCAACAAGAAGCCGAGAAAACCCCAGCCCGGGAAGAACGAGAGGTTAGCCTTCATGTTATTTTTGAAATGTTGCAGGCACAACAGCTGGCTATTGCTCAGCTGCAAAGCCACCAGAAAACTCCTAGCACAGTAGCACCGGGGACAGCTCTCCCGGCCGAACAGGTACCGAAGAGATCGAGCAACAACGGGTCGATGACCCATCCTGTCATCATAAAGATGCTCGAGGACCTCACCAGAAGGATCAAATCGGGCGAGAAAATGATAGAAGCCAATGATAAGAAGGTCTAGACTTACAACTCCAGGGTCGACCAAATTCCAGGAGCGCCCCCGATCTTGAAAGGTGTGGACTCAAAGAAGTTCGTACAGAAGTCGTTCCCACAGGAAGCGGCCCCGAAATCCATTCCAAAGAAGTTCAGAATGCCCGACCTCCCAAAGTATAACGGAACGTTAGACCCCAATGAGCACGTCATCGCCTACACTTGTGCAGTAAAGGTCAACGACCTAAGGGACGACGAGATCGAGTCCGTCCTGCTGAAAAAGATCGGGGAAACGCTCTCTAAAGGGGCAATGATGTGGTATCACAACCTGGCCCCAAACTCGATATATTCATTTGCCATGTTAGCGGATTCTTTCATCAAGGCACATGGTGGCCCCATCAAAGTAGCAACAAGGAAATCTGACGTCTTCAAGATTAAACAGAGAGATAATGAGATGCTGCGAGAGTTCGTATCTCGCTTCCAAATGGAACGAATGGAACTACCACCGGTCTATGACGACTGGCGGTGCAGGCATTCACTCAAGGTCTGAACAAACGAAGCTCGGTGGCTTCGAAACAGCTGAAGCAGAACCTAGTCGAGTACCCGGCTATGACTTGGTCGGATGTTCATAACCGATACCAGTCGAAAATCAGGGTCGAGGACGACCAGCTGGGGGCCCCCTCGGGCTCAGTATATCCAAGCAGGCTTCTGGCAAAAGAGCCAAAACCAAACAAAGAAAGGTACCAGCCATACATCGAAGATAGGAGGAACGCCCCGAGGCGCAACGTACCCCGCAACGATCGAAGGGTGGACCGAGGACAGAATCCTCGGGGAATCGTCAATAGAGCCGGGTTTGATAGGCACACGGGGCCAGCAGAGGCACCTCGTCTGTCAGAATACAACTTCAACGTCGATGTATCAGACATCGTGTTCACCATCAGCAAAATCAGAGATGCCAAGTGGCCAAGGCCTGTGCAATCGGATCNGCCAGGCTGCTGGACTGACCACTGGAAGCACCCCGTGCAGGAGGCGCACTAGAGACTGGAGGTGCATAATAAGGCTCCTAAGGCCTAGGTGGAGCTGGAACACCACTGGCTGCTGGAAGAGCTAAATGAACAGGGCAGCCCATATGACCCCTACCATGACGACCTGCAGCTGGGGCACGGGCACCAGAAAAATGGCCCGACTCTCGAGACCTCTTGGCCTCCCTCTCCTCCCTGTCCCTAGCATGCATACCCTCAATCCTCCTAGCAATGCTCACCGCCTGCTGATAAGACACATTCGTCTCTAACTCACGAGCCATGCTAGATCTGATGCTGGGAATAAGCCCCTCAATGAACCGGCGAACCTTCTCGCGAACCGTAGAAACCAAAGCTGGGGCATGTCTAGCCAAGTAAATGTAACGGACAACATACTCCGAGACAGTCATAGTACCCTGGCGCAAACGCTCAAACTCCGCACGCCAGGCATCCCTGAGACTCTGGGGGACATACTCCCTCGTGAACATATCTGAAAACTAAGCCCAAGTCAGGGAAGCTGCCTCATCCGAACTGTCTAACTCATAAGCACGCCACCACTGATAGGCGGCTCCTCGAAGCTGGAAAGTAGTGAAGGAAACCCCCTCGATCCTGATATGCCCATAGTGCGGTAGCACTCCTCCAGAAATCCCAAGGCATCCTCTGATGCTAACCCACTGAATACCGGAGGATCATATTTCTTGAACCTCTCAAGTCTCCGCTGCTCATCCTCTGAAGCCGCTGCCCTATCCTCGGGCTGAACTGGTACTGCAGGCGGCGTAGGTATAACCTCTAGGGCCTGCTCAACTGCACTTGCTGCTCAGGAGTGCGGGCGGCGGGAGTCTTTACTCCTCCCCGGCCTGGGATGTGGCTGCAGCAACGGGAAGCAACCCTGCCTGAGCCAAAGTAGTGTACATACTCATAAACTGTGCCAAAGTCTCCTGGAGTGCTCGAGTAGTAGTGGCAGACGTATCGGGTGTCTGGACTCCGGCTGGTACTGCTGGTGGTGCCTCGGCGGCAGCTCGCGCGGGTGCTCTAGTTGCACCACAAGAACGTCCTCGGCCTCTACCTCGGCCCCAGCCTCTGACGGCGGCAGTACGGGGCGCGGGTGCCTGGTCCTCTCGGGTAGTGCTTTTCCTCACCATCTGTGAGAGACTAGAAAGGCAGAAGTTTAGTTGTGATATCAAAATCTCGCACGACAAGGAAATCAAAGGAAGTGGAATTTTCCTAACAGTTACATAGCCTCTCGTAGATAAGTATAGACGTCTCCGTACCGATCAGCGAAACTCTAATAAACCGGCCTGTGTTCCGAAATGCAAAAATGCCACTCGGCACATACTACACAATATCTCAAACTTCTACAAATACTATCCCAAAACCCGGAAACTCACGAGAACACAAGCTAAAAGGAATACAGTAAAGTGCTCTAATCTCAAGAAATGTCTACATCAATAGTACGACAGAAGGGCTAACACTACAGATAGAGAAAAGAAGGAGACTCTTCGGTCTGCGGATGCGGCAGATGTACCTCGAAGTCTCCGAAATGCTCCCTGCCTCAAGGATGATACGCCTGGGTAGAGGTACCTGGATCTGCACATGAAAAACATGCGCAGAAAGGGCATGAGTACTCCACAGCGGTACTCATTAAGTGCCAAGCCTAACCTCGGTTGGGTAATGACGAGGAAGGTCAGGGCCCTACTGAGGTTAAATAAGATACAGGTTTAACAGTGTGAAATGACAGTGTAATTAAATAACTCAAGATATAAAGGACAACAACAACTGTTACAAGGCAAGCAAAACACAGGAAAAGAACATAACTCAACTCCGAGATAACAACCGGGGGATCTCCCAGGATACCGTCCTGTAGTCCCCAAATATAAATATCATGTCCAGTGGATCTCCCGGGTGCAGTCCCGTAGTCCAACTCATAAATGTGCAGGGGGATCTCCCGGAATGCAATTCCGTAGTCCCAAAGTAAACATACAGGGGAGCTCCCGGGATACCGTCCCGTAGTCCCAAAATAAAGTGCAGGGGGATCTCCCGGAATACCGTTCCGTAGTCCCAAAGTAAATACACGGCAACAACAAAATTCAATCCAATCAATTGCATATCAAAGTGAAGCAGGTAATCCTAACCTAGCATGATTCAAGTAGTACAATTAAGACAGTTAAAACAGATAAAGCAATTTAGTCAAGTAGACAAACTTCTCTAAGCTACAGCAAGTTTAATACCCAAACAGTGTAAGCAAGGAAAGGAGGAACACAATTCAAGGCTATTTTTAAAGAAAAAATAACCGGATTTTCAACAATTAGCACCAGTGTACGCTCGTCACCTCGCGCACGAGGCATTTCAATTACCACAATATCAATCCTAAGGGGAAAAGTCCCCCACACAAGGTTAGACAAGCCACTTACCTCGAACCGGCTCCAAAATCAACTCGAAACCACACGTTTGCCACGAGTATCCGACTCCGAATGGCCCAAATCTATTCAATTCAATTACATATCGTAAA